>NC_081549.1:21880445-21929884 GCF_901000735.1 Corylus avellana
TTCCATGAATATGAATAATTAATTTCAATCCATAATTACTATTACCATAATTATGGGCCTTAATTAGATACAATTTATTAACTTTTACCATATTAGAACTTTAAATATTTTTTTTAGGAAAATCCTTTATTGGACAATTATTAATTGGGGCCTTAATTAGACACTATTAATTATTAACGTTTTACCATATTAGAGCCTTAAAATATTTTTTTAGAAAGAAATTATACTTTACAATTATTAATTTGGGCCTTAATTAGATACTATTTATTAATTTTTTTTTATCATATTAAAGCCTTAAAAAAAATTAGAAAAAATATTTATTGTATAATTATTAGCTGGAGGCGGCCATTATTTTTCTATAAAATTTTAATTCCAGGTCTGTTTCGCGCTCTTATTTTGTACCTCTTCGTGCCAGGTCAGTTTGGTTCGCGCTCTTATTTTGTGCCTGGCGTGCATCACTGTTGATGCACGCCAGGCGTGCTTTCCATCATTACTCAATTTGTATTTGTGTTCCTTTTTATCCGCGTTAATGGGTTTATCTGTTTCTATTTCTGCGATTTGGTGTTTGATTTGTGTTTTGTTTTTAGTTTTGGTTGATTGGGTGAGAGCTGGTGCTTATAGATCTAAGTTTGGTTGACACTGCGCTGCTGCTCTGCACATCAAGCTCTGAGCTACCGGTGGGAACAAGACAAAAACACCTGGTTCGGGGGCCCAATCTGCAAAATCTAGGGCTTTTCATCCGAATCATTTGAGGTTTTCTTTTTATCCAATTTTGCTTTGCGAAATAAATGTTTTGCTTTTCATCTAAAATCTCTCTCTCTCTCTGAGCATTTTATTAGGGTAGAGAGTAAAATTCAGGAAGATTGGAATAAATGTTATATTGTTGAATTGTTTATAGGTTTTCTGAAGATGTATATTCAGTACGGTTTTGAAAAAGAAGATACCAGAGATTCATTGATCCAATTATAGTATTGTGGCCATCTCTTTGATGCGCACGCTAGGAACATTTGTTGTTGTCAAAAAGGATATTGATGTATAATACTATTTTGCTACACAGGCCATTGAAGTGGCGGGTTTGTATGATCATCAAGGTAAGTGCAACCTCGATCTGGAATTTACAAGATACTCATGGAGATTCAAATTCAATAGATTATTTCAGGGTTTACAAAAGCCCACGATCCAACAGATTCGGCAGCATTTGAAAGAGGTATGTTTTTGTCAACTATTAATACTTGACTTTTGGAGTATTTTACATTCTTAAGATGGAGATTTCTCTCTGTCTTCTTCTTTTTTATTTTTATAAAATTTTTTTTGGAGGTTTTGCGTGGAATCGAAGGGATTATGTACTCTAAATGGAATGAGTATTTGTGTCTCTAATATAGTGATGTGTCGAATGAACTCGCTAAATTCCGTTGTAGGCACTGATTTCACTGGTTCATGTGATCTTTTATTGGGTTGTTCATATTAGAAGTCTTCAGCTCCATTGTCAACCCGCCTACTCCATTTCCTCGTTCATTTGTTCATCAATTACTTGAACGGAGCAAACTGTGACATAGTACAAGTCTACCTTTTAGACTAAACTAGAGAGCAAAAGCTTTAAAGAAAATTGTACTTAAGAAATCTGAATAAAAAAAAAGAAAAAAAAAAAAGAAGAGAGTATTTTGAATAGGTGGTAGTTGCTATCCTAATGATATATGTAACACCTAGACCCCTAGGGTAATTTTATGATGTTGTGGCTATTTTAGTTTTTAATTTGTTGTGTGGTAGTTGTTTGCACAAAGTTTCATGAGCTCAAATAAAGGAAAGAAGATAAATCTCACTTGGAGTGAAATCCTAGGTGCCTACTATGTGTAACTTACTACTAGTAGTAGCAATCGTACGAAAATTATTTTTTGCAAACACAATAGTAGCATGGCGCATTTCTTCACCACATTTATTGTTTTTCTTTTTAATTTTTGAGAAACTTTACAAGGATGCCTGAACTACCACGCGATTTGAAAAGACCCTCCCAAATTTTAAAATCTCTCAATTTCACTCCCAAAACTTTCAATTTGATGCAATCTACCCCCCGTCAGTTTTTGGACATTAAAAGTGATTAAATGACCTTTATACCCCTGAAATTTTTAAAAATTTCAAATTTACCCTTAATTTCAAATTGAAAATTTAAAAAGACAAAAATTGAAGGGTAACTTGGTTCTTTTAGTGGTTTCCGTTAGGGTTTAAGAGCAAAAATTGACTGGGGGTCACTTGCATCACATTGAAAGTTCAAAGGTTGAAATTGAGAATTTTTTAAATTTGGGGGGCCTTCTCAAAGCGCGTGTGGTTGTTCAAGAATGAATTTATCCCTTTTTATTTTATTGGTTACTACATGAGCATGATCAATTTCCAATGATTTATCTAGATGATATATTTTCTTGCTTTATCTACATGAGCATCATCAATTTCCAATGCTTTATCTAGATTGTATATTTTATGATTAGAGTTTTCGTTGGCATCATATCTAATTTCACCTCCTTTTGTTATCTGTAAAGAAATGCGTTAATTTAAATGAAAATAATAGTAGTGATGTTGATGCTATCAATGAGCTCTAGATCAAATGGCCCCTTTTGGTCAATAAGAACATGATGGAAGGTTAAGTTGTGAGTTTGAAACTCATTGGATGTGTTTGCGACTTACTACTAAAAAACATGCTAATGAATTTTTGATGATATAATAACAATAAATTATGAAAGAGATAGTTGCTTTTGTTTTACATTTTTTTAATCCTTACAAGTAGTTATGTATCATTTTATTTATCTTAGTGAAACAGGAAAATTTTATGATCATGGATCTGTCTCAATCTTCTTCTCTGTCTCAATCTAAAGGAAGATTTGTAGAGAATAGCGACAAAATCAGCAATCTTCCGACCCATATTGCTCATCACATCCTTTCATTTCTTATGATGGAAGATATTGCACGATTGAGCATGGTGTCAAAGTGGTGGCAAGAATTATGCAGATCTATTTCGTCCTTGACTGTTGATGGCATGCGATATCGAGGCAAGGATTATAAACTGATTCGCTTCAAGAATTTTCTTGAGAGGTTGATGTTTCGACGCAATGGAATGAAGATGGTGCAATTTTGCGTTCGGTGGACTTTTCTTAAATGGCATCTTGATGAATATCGTTTTTTGACATGGCTACATGATGCAGTAAGGTGCAATGTTGAAGTGCTTTATCTTGACCTCTGTATATTTCTTCCAGGAGCTTTAAAAATTCCACTTTGTGTTTTGCATTGTGAATCGTTGAGGTTTCTAACAGTGAGTTTGTATGGTGGGGTTCTCCAACTGCCGTCGTCAAGTGGGTTCACGAAGCTTCAATCGTTATCGTTAACACGTGTTCGAGTTCTTGACGACCTTTTTGTGGAACAAGTCTTGTCTTCCTGCAATTCCCTTGATAAGTTATGCCTTGATGGCGTTAATGGGATTAATAACATTAACATCCGGTCATCATCTCTAAAATATCTAGAAATTAGGAGTTATGAACATGATGGCCTCTTTCATCTTAATGTCTTTGGGGAGTGGCTTGAGGAGTTGATAATACATTGGAAATTTACTCCCTCTGGTGGTACATCACTAAAAATGGCTACTCCCCATCTAAAATGTTTTACATGGGGCGGATTTCCCCCAGATAACTATTTTTTTGGGAACTTAAAGTGTTTACGTTCTTGTGCATTAAGTCTTGAACAACTTTCTAGCTCATGGAGGCCCCCGTACTTGGAGGAGTTTTTCCACATTTTAGAACATATCGAAGAACTAATGATACATGCACAGTGTCTTAAGGTAAACAACCCCATCATTTCTAACTCAGTAGCTTTAATCATTTTTTATTTGTTATAGTACCTTTTTATTTGTTTTTTGCTTTGAAAAAGCAATACAAAAGCAGCTATAAGAATTTTGAACTCCTTTAATGTATAAATGCAATTTTGATTTCTTGTATTTGATTAGTTTGCCATGCAATTTGATGATGTGGAACTCGTAGCACACATCTGCAAGAAAAAGCCTATTGTGGTTAGGCCTTATAAAAAATGGTCTATTCTTTTTAAAAGATGGAAGTTACTATGATGGTGGTAAATCTGTCGGACATTGTATTAAAAGTTCCACTGTATTAAAAAGTTCATTTTAGGAACTTTTGTTATCTTGCAATCAAAAGCTGTCGGACATTTTGGTAAATCTGAATCTTGTTGTGTAAAGATAAAGATTGTCTTCAAGAATACTTTTGGCACCATTGAACTTGGATTTTGTATTTATTTGTTTATCTCTGGGCTTATACAAAATAACAAGATGTGAAATTATTACTCACTATCATGTTTTATTCAATTTAGGTGAAGGTTAGATAAACTTGTTGCTTGAGCTGGCAAGATATCTACATGTAAATTTGGTGTTCTTGAGAAATTATGAGGATATGAAAACAGTAGAATACCATTCAGCGATAGAGGAAAAAAATAAAATGGGAATGCTTAATATTCGTGTTTATTGGTTGGGTAGAAATTATTGAGCCAGCAGTTTTATTAAAATAAATTTTGCGTTCATGTTCATGCCCAGTTCAGTAATGTTTTCATGCTTAACAACTAATAAATGTTTTTAGTTTAATTTTCTTTTCTTAACCAAGCATTAGAAAAAAAATTAGGTGAAATAGATTTTTCGCAAGTATCTTATTTACGTTTTAATTTATTCATTTTCCATTATATGTTGGAATGAATATATCAAATAATGTACTTTCAGCATTCAATTTTCTTAGTCCAAATCTATTATGAGAAACTGTCTGATTTATTTGATTATGCTTCATTATTCTTGTTTCGATGCAAGGAAATTTGTTAAAATCTCATTCTAATAATTGACATTGGTAATGTTGCAGGCATTATTTAAGGCAGGCATGCTGCCGATTCCTTTGAAGCATTTACATACTTTGCGTATAAACCTTAGCTCTTCAGATAGTGTGGATGGCGATGTATATAAAGCAATTGCCTTACTTATGAAAGGAGTGGCTAATGTACTAGGCTTGTTCATAGATGTGAAGCCTAGTCCAAAGAAAAGGTGCCTCAATCTCTCTCTCTCTCTCTCTCTCTCTCTCATGCACATGACCACATGGATGCATACACTTAAATATAGTTTGTAATTCTTGCTAATCAATTCATTGAAATTTCATCCGGAAAAAATGGAAGAATTTAATTCTCCAAAATATTCATGAATAAAGTCATTTGGGTACCATTCAAAGGAGTGTTTCCTCAATCAGGAGGAGCTACTTTTCCATATTCCATAGTCAATGGTTTCAATAAATCCTCTAAAAAAGTTAGTCTTGGACCAGATTTATTATCAAAGATAAAAAAAGATTAATAGTAAGATGCAGTCAAAACTAGTGTTTTAAGATCTAAAATGATATTGGTTGAGGGTTTCATTATCTAGAAATAGTAATTCTATACTACAAACTTTTTTCTCTCAAAGTTGATGTTTCGTGGTCTTCCCAACAAATAAAATCTTATTTCCATGCACCACATGTTATGGGGGACCACGCCAAATCAGCTTTAGGGAATAAAAGGGTAATATATAACATTACTTATCTTGAAAATATTGTGGGTTATAATAATGTCATTTGTATTGTAGTGTGAAATAAGTGTTCAATTATTTACTGGGGTTTTTAGCTTTGTGAAATAAGTGTTCAATTATTTGTTAAGGGAGGCTAGAGCTTTGGTAAAAGTAGGATTCTAAACTTAATGGATGTGGCAGTGAATTAGATTTATTTGTCCGATCTTTTTCTAAAGGAACCAAATGGAAAATAGAGAAGCAAAAGGTAAAGCATTAGAGGTTAGGTCACGTTTGTTAGACTATAATTAGTTTAGAAATGGAATAATCGTAACCACAAGGTGTTGGCTCAAGTGGTTAGGGCCTTTGTCTTGTTGGCTTTTTCATCAAGTCTAAGGTTAGAATCTCATTAGGTGCAAGCAATTCTTGGGGTTAGCCAATAATTAGTTTAATTTTCTTTTCTTAACCAAGCATTAGAAAAAAAAATTAGATGAAATAGATTTTTCGCAAGTATCTTATGTACGTTTTAATTCATCCTTGTGACATTATATGTTGGAATGAATGTATCAAATAATGTACTTCCAGCATTCAATTTTCTCGGTCAAAATCTATTATGCGAAATTGTCTTATTTATTTGATTATGTAAATCTATTATCTTCATTATTCTTGTTTCGTTGCAAGGAAATTTGTTAAAATATCATTCTAATAATGGACGTTTGGAATGTTGCAGGCGTAATTTAAGGCAGGCGTGATGTCGATTCCTTTGATTCTTTGAAGTATTTACATACTTTGCATATTCTGAGCTCCGATTGAAGCAAATTTGTTTGTGTTGGAAATTTGACTCAAATATTTCATGAAAATTTTCCAATTTTAATGTTTACCGTTTAATAAGGGGCCATGAATAGAAGTCAGAAAATCTGCACGTTTTTTGGGAACTGACTTTATGATTTTAGGGCTACTTACTCAAGTTCATTTAAGGGCCTTTAGAGATCAAATTTTGTAGGGATTTGAGGCAATATTTTCTAAGGAAAAAAAAAGGCCGTTCTTTCATTTGTTAAGGGTATTTGTTGTAAATCACAATCATTAATCAACAACAATTGAAGTCTATCAGAATTTCCAATAAAAGAGATTAAGTATAATAATTATTTCAGACTTTTTGGGAGGACTATTGCAGTAGAAGTCAAAGTCACATGATATTAATGGATTGGTTCGACATTGTATACCATTAATTAATTAAAAAATAGGTTGATTAGCGGAAAATATTTGAAATAAGGGGTAACTTCACTTTACCCTAGAAATGACATGTCTTTTGCAAACACTCCTCTAATATTTAAAAACTCTTACTTGGTATATCAAACTTTTGTTTTATTCCAAATACTATCTTTCCGTTAGGTATTTGAGTTAAATCAAACGGTAAAATGAGTTAAAAGGCCTTTATACCCCTAACATTTTTAAAAATCTAAAAATTATTATTATCATATATATATTAAAAAAAGGGAAATTATATTATAAGTTCTTAGGTCAACGCGCCAAAATTAAAAACTCTTTAGGTGTTTTTTTTCGGAAATTAACTCCCTGAGTCAATCGAAACTATAATAACTCCCTACCATCAAAATTTTTTAACAGCCATTAGGGTCACTCAAAACTTTTCGTTTTACCTGATTAAAATATTAATTTTTTGATTAATTTAATCTAAAAATTAAAAAAAAAAAAAAATGAAGGGTGGCCAGTGGTGGCACTGCCACCCTTGGCCACCCTGTAACCCCTATGGAGTGGCCGTAAGCCATTTAGGGGTAAGTGAAATAATCCCTTGAAATAAAGAAGAAAAAAAAAACCTAAGGACCTAATTTTTAAAATTGAAAAATTAGAGACAAAATTAAAATGACCCGAAAACTTATTAATGACTAAATTTGATTTTTTGCTACATTATATTTTTATCATTAAAAATAAAAACTCAAAAATTTTAAGAAAAAAAAAAAAATCCCCGCCCAGCCGCTCAATCAATTTGAGCCTTTCAAAATGTGTTCCCTCCCTGTCCCTCTCTCTCTCACTTTCACTTTCACCTTCGCCTTCCACTCTTACCTCGCAATGAAGACCGAAGCCCACGACCGTTGTCTAGCGTTTCTCTAGGCGCACTCGTCACCGGCGCCACCTTAATTTGAATTTTGTTTGGTTTGTAGTTTTGGTGATTGGGTGGGATCTGGTGCTTCCAGATCCTATTTTTAGTTAATTATTGTGGATACACCCAATCACATCCAATTCACTGTGACGAGTGAGTTTCTTTAGTTAATTATCTTAAATCCGTTCTAGAATGTGGAAAAACTCCAAGTACGGGGGCCTCCATGAAATTCTGGTTGGCTGTTTTCCTTGCTTGATTAGGTTTAACCACATCTAATTGGCTTCTAGTTTGGGTTGGGTTCGGCCCACTCGAGTTAGAGTCCCACTCTTATGCCTTGGATAAAGCCCATTAACAGATTAAGCCTTCATTACCTATCAAACATATATAATTTATAATTAGTAATAAAATAACATAAATCGAAAACTAACAATGCACCGATGAGAGTAATTTAAAATATACTTCCTTCACAACATTTTTGTTTAGTTGCTGTTCATTGAGACTTTTTATTTTTGGTTAATTATTGTTAATTTTGTAGGCATGAAAGGCTTTTTGCCTAGGGATGCTTATATGTTTGAATAGACTTGTCTATTTAGGTTTTTAGTTAGAAACATAATCTAAATTTGCAATATATGCTAGGGCAGCTATATATATGGTCCAGATTTTTTTTTAGGGCTGAATTTTATGGAGTAATTTTTGCTTAATTTTGTCTTAGTTGCTTATCATTTAATTTATTTTTTATTTTTAATGATATCCAACATGTCTTATTCTTCGTTAATTATTGTTAATTTTTTAGGTATGTACACTTTGAGCCTTCAGATGTTTGTCTTCTCCGAGATTTTGTATACCTATTGGTTCGTCGCGAACCAAATTTATTTCCTCATCCATTTGTTCACAAATTACATGATAAAAGCAAAATTTCTCATCAATATGGATATGATGGAAAGTAGTTTCCAAACTTCGGACCAGAACAAGCACTACTTTGTGATGCTAGAAGGGCCTCTAGTCGGTATTGAGAATACGAGATCATTCCTAGGAGAAAAAACATATTGGAGGAACTTAAGTGACGAATGGGATATTTGTGAATCGGGATATGCATATGGGAGGGCTACTACGTACGTGTACATAATGGTGGAAGTCCCAGCTGTTGGTATATGACTATATATCACGTAGATCCACAGGAAGTGCTGAAATGTGGTCCGGTTGAATTGGGATTGCATCAAGTTGAGGTATAAATAGTTTGAGTTAATTATTAATAAATCAGATAATTGTTCATTATGGGTATATTTGTAATTAAATTTAATTCTGTCTTTATATAGTTGCGGTGGAAAGCTGTCAAGATTACTCCAGTATGGGCACCTATCAACCTTTTCATTCGGGCGCCCCTATCAATATTGCCACCACCATTATCAGCATTATCAGGTAATAAGGCACCACTGCATTGTTGGCTTGTAAGTTACTGTGTTGCTTCATAGCAACAATTGTGTAATTTTCGCAAAAATTGTCGTTCGAAGTTAATTAATCATAGTTTTAAATTTGTAGTTTATGCTAGTGTTAAGGATTGATCTTCGCGCTGTAGTTTTTGTTAGATTTTAGAAACAAAGATGTTTGGTTTGCACCTACATTTTGTTTAGTTGCCATCTGTTGATATATATATATATATATATATATATAGGATTAATTATTGTTGATTTTGTAGGCATGAAAGGCTTTGTGCATAGAGATGCTTATAAGTTTGAATAGACTTTTCCATTTAGGAATTTTTGTTAGAACAATAATCTAAGTTTGCTTGGGTAGTTGTTTACATGGTCTGGATTTTTTCTATGGCTTCATTTTATGGAATAATTTTTGTTTAGTTTCATCTTGGTCGCTTTTTATTGGATTTTTGTTTAGTATCCATGAACTTGTCCTATTTTTAGTTAATTATTGTTCTTTTTTTTTTTTTTTTTTAGGTATGTACGCATTTGTTCCTCAAGATATTAGTCTTCTTCAAGATTTTTTATACCCCTTGGTTCGTCATGAACGAAATTTATTTCCTCATCCATTTGTTCACCAATTACACAATCGAAGCAAATTGCCACTTGATATAGATGAGGTCAGAAGGAGATTCCAAATTTTGGACCGTCGTTTCTGTGATAAGTACTGCTTTGTGATGCCAGAAGGGCCTCCAACTAGTGAAAAGAATGCCATAGAGATTGGTGGAACTAAAATGTTTTGGAAAGAATTTGAGGCAATGCGGGCTATCTTTAAAGGTGGATATGAATATGGGAATTGTACTGTGTATAGATACATACTTGGAGAAAGGGAGACCAATTGGTATATGGTTATATATCGCGTAAATCTTTTGAGAGTACAAACATGTGGGCCAGTTGAGGTGTAAATAGTTGACTTAATTATTAATAAATAAGATAATTGTCATTATAGGTATATTTGTAATTACATTTCTTTTTTTTTTTTTTTTAGTCTTTCTGGGTAGCTATCAAGATTTTTTCAAATGATGCATCTATGTCGGTTTTCAATCCTGTGTCACTCCCTAGACCAGCACCACGAGGTAATGAGTCACCACCACCACCATCGCCATTGTCACCAACAGCATCAACAGGCAATAAGCGCAATCATATCATCACCACCCACCAGCACCATCGGGTAATAGACGCAATAAGCGCAACTGCTACCGTCCACGAGCATAATCAAGCAACAAGGCACCACTATTTTCAGTTCATAATTGTTAATTTTATATACAAGAAAGGCCTTGTGCATAGAGATGCTTTTAATTGCGAACTTTTATTGAGATTGATTCTCGTTCAGTAGTTTTTGTTAGATTATAAAAAGAAAGGTGTTCGATTTGAACTTAGTTTCTGTTTAGTTGCTACTTGATAGACACTGGGATTTTTTTTTATTTTTTTTATTTTTGGGTTAATTATTGTTAATTTTGTAGGCAAGAAAGGCTTTCTATGCCTAGAGATGTTTATAAGTTTGAATAGTTTTGTCCATTTAGAACCATAATCTTAATTTGCAATATATGCTAGGGTAGCTATATATTTGGTCCAGATTTTTTCTTGGACTGAATTTTATGAGTAATTTTTGTTTAATATTATCTCAGTTGCCTATCATTTAATTTTTGTTTAATGATATTCATGAACTTGTCTTATTCTTGGTTAATTATTGTTAATTGTTTAGGTATTTACACTTTTCGTCATGAACCAAATTTATTCACTCGCCCATTTGTTCACCAATCACATGATCAATGTCACACCCATTTGTTAGCTTTTTCACAAGCACTAATCCTGTTTTTGAAAATGATTTACTGAGTGCTCTGGAACTGATCATCTCTGATAGTGATAATTTCTTGCTTTGGTTCCATCCCTGAAGAGCCCGAAATATTTTAGGCCCCAATAAACCCCCGGGCCTTGATGGCATGAATGGTTTAAGGTTTGTTTGTTCAAGAGTTTTGGTTCGATACTGTAACAAAAATTGATTGATGTAAAAAAAAAAGTAAAAATGTTTTTTTTAAAAAAAAAAAAAATGAAAAAGTAAAAATATTTGGTATGGAAACATAAAAAAAAATTTGTTTTGTAGTGATTTTTTATTTGAATGGTAATAAAAAGTGATTGATATAATGTAAAAGTAAATTCACTTATGTAAGAAGGGTATTTTTGTGGAATAGTGTGCTTGTAGGGCTATCTCTTCAGGTCATAATCCCTTGGGTTCCAACCCCTAGCTAATCCGGCCCTGATTTACCCTCCGAATATGGTGATTTCTGGACCTTATCATTCTTGCCTCTAGAAGTTGGAATATCACTCTTCTTCACCGTTTGATTGATAGCTCCACTGTGCAGCAGATTTTGAACCTCAATATTGCATAAAGTCCAAGCCTTTGATTAGTAAAAAAGACTTATTACCGATAGTCTTTGGAGCCTTAAACTCCAACACCGGCTGAAACATTTGTTCTGAAACATTAACAAATACAAAACATTTGTAAGTGTTTTGTATTTGTTAATGTTTTTGTTGATATAGAAATAGAGGATTTTAGTGTCAAGAAACTAGAAAGTTTCTTCCCTCTTCCTATAAATCTGGATGCCTGGATAGACAATGAGGATCTCACCTATAATAAGAAGATCAAAATGAAAGAAAATAAAGATTCACAAAACAAATACCAAATTTTTTAACCTAGAATCAGGAGAACACTGTGGCTTTTGTTTGTTGGTTCTCATAGTGTCTTGTAGGCTCCAGAGCCATCATCTGGACCCCATAAATCCACGGAATGCTTGCCATTGATCCTTATCCATTGCCATCTTGATGTAACAGCGTGTTCTTGTTGAAGGGAAGGGTTAGGACTGATAGGACGTAGACTTGTGTTTCTGTTTTGATGGGTATCTGCAGTTCAACTCTCTGCTTTGATGACTCTGGCCAAAATCCTAAAGACAAACTCTCACATGGAATGCTGGATCAGGAGAAGATGTTCACCAGTTTATCGCGTCACTGTGATCTGGGAAAGTTGGGGGGCAACCAACAAAATTTCCTCCTACAGAAGTCTTTACTTTTTGAATTCTTGATCAAGAATTCAAAAAGATGTCTGTTGGTCTCCAGGGAAAATTTGTGAAAACATTTCCATTAACAAGACCTGTTTCACTGGATAAGGATCAGAAATGAACTGGAGGACCGGCCGGTGGCTTGTTTTGATTCTGGTGTCATGTCATATGCCCAGGAGACGTACATTTCAACAAGTTTTGATGTCGGGAATGTTGTCATGGTGGTGTGTTGGTGACTGTCTATGTAACGACCTAAGAAAAAGCATTAGGCTTCTTCTTTTAATGGGTATGGAAGAAAAACACTAGTTATATCTGCGCTATCATCTCAAAATGTCTTCATCATTGGTGGATTTAGATTGTCTCTAATCTTTTGGATATGTTCAATGTATTTTACAAGTGTCTATTCTGTTATGGGTTTCAAATTAAGGTGGGTCTTACTTACATATCTAAAAACTAAAAAGCTGCTGGTGAAGTGCACTGAAACTCTTCCGAAATTCGGAGATAACCTAAAAAGCCAGAGCTGGTGAGATGTCATGGGAGGCAGTTGAAGATTACACCAAAAAAACTGTTGCAGTGCACCTGCTTCAACCATCTTGTTAGCAGTGGCAGCCTAAAGAATAAGCACGCTTTGAAAGCGAGATACTCTAGTTGTCATTCTTTGATTTGATTAATGACGTAATTCCAATTTTAAAGAAATATTTCGTGTGCATTTTCTATCAGTTTAAGCCTTTGAGACGGCTGTGAGTTTACAAGATTACAATTATCTTGTGGGGCATGGACAAGAGAGGTGCAGATAAACACCAAGGCACTGAAAGAAAAAGCAACCAACCGTTTGACCAGGGGCCCCATCCTACCTTCTCCGAGTGCTTAGAAAACGAGAATCTTTTGTGGGAGGCATGAGTGGGAAAGGCAAAGTCCAAAAGGACCTCTCCTACTCAATGCCCATTTCTCCTAATAAGCACTTTCATCTCTACTGTAAACCCACCAGTTTGTTTGTCCTGTCATTCGAATACACGAAGGCTGTCTGTCTTTAGGCATGTTGTTTTGTGCTTTGTCGGATGCAGCTTGGTGTTTTGCTCTGAGCATTAGTTTATTAGTTAGGGAAGTTACAGATATCAGTGAAAATGAAAATATATAATGGAGGGAATAAGGAGGAGCAACCATGTTAAGATGGAGAGCTGGAGTGGCTTCCTCTGCTTCAAGGGCTTCAAGCACTCACTTCTGAAACTTACTTCACACCTCAGCCTCAAGGCCAAAGGTAATACTTTTACATGATCGGCTTAAGCTTTTGAAATAACGGGCGATTTAAATTGGTATCAAAGTCGAATTTTCCTAATCCGTCTCTCTCATGGAAATAATGGGCAGGGAATAGGCAAGGGCTTGTGAGTCTCTACAAAGACATGGAGTCTTGTGGGGAATATGCAGACATACGAGTGATGTGGGAGATGGTTCACTCTTCTTGCCCTGCAAACGCCTGCCCTGTCAAGAGAAGCAAGAGGTCTTCTTATTGGAGATTTTGTTTTCGGCCAACTTGAACCATTTTATTAGTTTTCAGAGAATTGGTCTGACGGTGAACTTGACAGGCAAGTCTTTTACTTCATTACGCTTTGAAAATTGCAGGGCATGGAAAGCATACCATTTTGTTATGTAAATATAAGCTTCTGAGTATAGACTGTAATTTTCTTTGGACTTCCATTGATCCAACAGAGATGCTTAGGCATCAAATCCCTCCACAACAGAGATGCTTAGGCATCAAATCCCTCCACACAACCTATCAGTAGGTTGAAAATACCAGACAAAGGATAAGTTTATTCCAATATGTTAATACAAGACAGCTGAGATCTTTGTGTGTCACTGATAAGTTTCATGTCTTCTACTGTAACAAATTCTTATTCTCTCTGATTTTGCACCCTAATCATCTTTACCTAAATAATAATCACACATATTTATGCAAATAAACTCATCCCAGAACAGAACTTCAGCAGCATAAAGCATATTGTAACCAAGAACAAAAACAACACTTAAATTCTTCAAAATGCTGCATCACCTTCATGGAGGAGGGTCTGATCAAAGTGCCACACTCCTGCAAGTCACCAAACAACACATAAGAGCACAAAAAAGAAAAAAGAAAAAAGAAAACTAAAAAGAAAAGGATTAGAGAAAGTAGTCTTTGAAATCTGAATCATACCGTGGCCTTTACCAACCCTCCTCAATTGAGCAACATATTCAGATATCTTCTTAATGGCTTCAACCTATAAAATAACTAAGTCAATTAATTCATTCATTCACACTAAATAAGCCCACCATAAAAAAAAAATAAAAAATAAAAAATAAACATTAGCATATAAATAAGACGCCTTTCCTTCCTTTTTGTTGTTCCTTTTGGTTGTGTGTTCTTTTTTTTTATTGGACATGACAAGACACAAACCTTTCATTGGCAGGATTTATGAAAAAAATAAAAACCAGAGAGACATGTCAAAGATAGGATTTTTTGTGTTTTCTTGTTCTAATGGACATGCATGTTCCTAAATCACCATTTAAACAATCTTATTTGCTTCCATGCTAAGAAGAAAAAGATGAACTGAAGGTTCACCTGCTCTGATAGAAACTCCCTCTCAATGAATTCCGTCATTTGGGGATCGTTGTTACAGTCTGCCACCTGTTGTTAATCAAAGAACCGAGTGAATATATTCCGTAGGAAGAACAAGTGTAAACAATTTTGATTAAAAGCTGACTCAAAAACCAAGAGTAAACATTAGCCAGGGGTATTAACATGATTGAGAAATTAGAAAAAGTGAAGATGTATTACGCTGTGCAACCTCAGAAGCTTCTCGTTCGTTAACTTCTCCAAAGACAATGCTACTTCCATAGCTGAACCAAGAACCAAGAGGGCCACCAAAGTTATTGGAATGAGTAAATTACTGCTCAGAATATAAACACTGCTCAACACCACAATGCAGTAGAAAGTTGAACAAACAATGAAAAAATTAGCTGATTTGGCAAATTCTCTAGGAAATGAAAGAAGAGATTACAGAAAAGGTTGGACTCCCACATGTATTCGTTTTTCTTTTTGGTAATTGATCAATTTGATCAATTGTCACTCAAATTGGACTGTCAAAACCAACTAAAACCACATTTCTTACACATCTATCTGCATGATGATCTACTTGTTAAATCATCTCTCATCCTAGAACAAAAGCTAATAAGAAATAATGAATTTAATCATCTAATTAATATGCTAACACTCTCACATATGCACTTAAACTTCTCCTTAACACATGAAACATTTAAGAAGGTAAATTATAGAAGGAAGAATTTAATCATTTAATTAATATGCTAATCAAAGTTGTATATTGTCAAGATCACAGAGTTTCTGCAAGACAATATGGAGAGGTGATGGGGAAACTTACCATACAATGCATCTCCCTTCTCTGCATGCTCGAACTCTGATGGGGGCATTATTATAGAGTGTAGTGTTACTTTTCCTCCACGTATGTTCTAATTATAATTAGAGTACTATTAGATATTCCAGCAAAAGGCAGTATTACATTAAAACAAACAAACAAACATTTATCTTGATGATGAGGGAATCAAAGAGGGAATAAGAAATTTGATTAAAAAAGAAAAACCTGATATTTCATCAGCTTTTCAGCATGCTCTCTTTCTTCTTCACTTGACTCCTTGAAGAACCTGCAGATTGCAAGAAGACCATACATTAATTCATAGGATTGTACAAAAAAGGCATAAGATGGGGTACAAGTTTTGTTGTGAGGTTACTTGGCGAGGCCCTTGAGGGCAATATTGTCCCTGTCGAAGTAGGCAAACATGGCATGGTACACATAAGACACATTGTATTCCACACTGTGACAAAAGGAACACAAGACGTGAGTAAAAAGAGTGAATTTTTATAAAAGAAGTACTAATGATAAAGAAATGTTGGAATAATAATAATAATAATAATAATTAATGATTAGTATAATATTGTTGGTCTAAATTCATTAATTTAAACTTTTAAAGTTAAGATAGTACATGTTAATGATTAGTATTAAATTATTAATATCTAGTCAAACCTTTTGACAAGGATTTGGGAGAGGGTGGCTAAAAAATTAGGCCTCCAAACCAGTTCGGAGGAAATATCCTTCATTTAAAATAGTGTCAAGTGTCTATAAACATTTAAAACTCACATTAAATTCTTAAAGTCATTAATAGCAACTTACTAATTTAGACTAAAGTTTTAAATGTTTATAGACACTTGACACTATTTTAAATGGGTTGAAAGAAATTTTCTCCAAACCAGGGGGTCGCTTAAGGTTCCAAAGGTATAAGAAGGCCTCTTTAAGAAATAAAAGCTCTTAAAAAATAATATTAAAAGGCCCCTTGAGAAATTGAAACCCCCTAAGATTAGCAATTTTTTAATTAATGATAAAAACAATATTAATTACCTCATAAAGTCAAAACTTTAATATAACTTCTTCTTTTTTTTTTTTGTTACTTTGTATTTCAAGACATACAAATAAGAAAGATGAACAGTGTAATTTAAATAAAAAATATATATTGTAAAATTAAAATAAATGTTGTTTAATGATATTTAAATATGAAAAAGCCTCACTTAAATTTATTGTCTTAGGCTTTGAAATTTATATAGTATATGAAAAGACATTCAAAAATATATGTTGAATTAAATAATATATTAACATTCTCACATGTGAAATATTCTCCTAAATGAAATAAATTATAGAGTCAATTAATTAATGGTTTAATTAATTAATTAATATTCTGAAAATAAGGAACAAAAAGAAAGAAAAAATTACGCACTTGATCTGCTCATTAATCGCCGCTTCACACTCCTTCGAGTACCTCTGCCGAGCAATCGAAACCTGGGGGGAGACAGGGACAAGAAAAGCATCGTTCTTGAGCTCTTCAAATGGCTGAAACAACACTCCCGTTAGAGGTGTCCCAACAATCTCGTTTGATGCAGAAACAATGAGTTTCCCACCACTCCTTTGCCTAAATCTCAGAGAAATATTGGAAGAGAAAGCATATTTCAAGATAGAAGAAGATGACAGGGCGGTTGAGAACAGAAATGGGCTTCCAGGGCTATGACTCTCCCCTTTCATGGGTGAGAGAGAAAAGGCTGAAACTGAAATGGGTCTGAGAGACATTGTTAATATATATCCCAGAAAATGGGGAATTTCAAAAAAAAAACAGAGAGATTGGAAGCTGAAGGTGAAGAAGAAGAAGAAGATTATGATGAAGAAAGGGTGGTTGAAGTGATCAATCTGCGGGTATACACATATAAATAGCGTGGTGGGGGACCACCACAAGTCTTCTAAGATGGACGGGGTTTTTTGGGACCGTCGGATCAATATACTCGTGGATTGTTATAGTTGGAACACGTGTAAGGGCGTGTGGAAAGCCCGTGGCCTTATCCTTTACTCGTGGAATCTTACGAAATATTCTGTCCACGTTGCAATCTTAACTTCCCCAAAGTCAGGCAAATATTAGGCAATTTTTGACTCGGTCCACTAGTTTGAATTTGTTAATAAAAAGATGAAAAAATGTTAACATTTATATAATATAATATAATATATATTTATAACATATTTAGAGTGATTATTATAATATAGCTAAACTCAATGGTTGATTATGAGTGATTATAAAATAGTTTGAATTTTTTTTCACATAACTCAAATGCTTGAGTTTTAAAACGGGAACGCTAGTATTTTTTTGGTATCCTCTCAACTGTGATATATCTTTTAAAATCACCAATAGATTAAAATTAATAATAATAATCTCAAATTCAACGATAATTTTAAAAGTCACATCACAGTTGAGAGGATACCAGGAGAACACTAGAAGAACACTTAGCATTTTTCTTTTAAAACTCTCACCCATCATTTTTTAATTAAATAATTTAAATTTTATTATCTTAATATTCATTATCTCTAAAATATATTTATTTTTCTAAAATTTATATATTATATCGCTATAATTTAAAATATATAATTAATAATTTTTTAAAATGCCATAAAAGAATTACCTTGAAATGTGATATAAAAGAGAAATATAAATTTACTATTTATATATACATTTGTTTTGGTCTTGATACATCACAATCTGCCAGCAAAGCTTGGACTAGAACATTAATTTGCTGTCTTTTGTAGGACTAACATATCGATAGATACATCATGAAGCAGACATTCTCTCCGCCGTTGCCTTCTCTTGAAAGTTTTCCTGGTCCTTTTTTTCTAGAGAGCTCGTGAAAATTGGGCAATTTATTTGCCAACCCACCAAAAAATGGGTAATAATTGGGCCCAAGCCGGGCCAAGTAGACCCGCCCAAATTGCCCAAAACAAAAAATTACAAGGAAGAGGATTCATTTCATGTTCCATGCATAATAAAGATGTTGTCACGTCATAAATTTAAATATTGTGATTATATATATATATATATATATAACAAAACAAAATATTAATTGTGAAATTGAAATGAAAAGATTTATTATTCCCGGAATTACAAGGCAAGGCAAGGCAGCTTTGATTTTTCTCATACTGGCCTGGGGTTTGTTGTTAGTACAGTAAAATATTTTGCAAAATTAAAATAGAAAAAAGTAAAACAAAACAATCCCAAAAAAGATTAAAAAAGAAAAAACAAAACAGTTGTATAGTTACCACTGAAGAAATTCGTGAGCCTAACTAATCTCATAAAATCGATTCTACAATAGATAATTGCTCATTCTTTATAAACATATCGAAGGTCTTGTCCACAGGCAATGTGAGATTATTTCTCAACATCCTCCCTCACGTGGAGACCGGTATTTTTCCTGGTCCTTGTCACCCACTCATCCTGTGGTAGGCTCTGATACCATATTAAATTACCAGTTATTCCAAAAGTTTAAACTTATAAGAAGAGGTAAATTCAATCACTTAATCATTAGTTTAACACTTCTCTTCACGTGTGGGCTCAAACTCCCTTTTAATGGATAAGACCCAACACGTGGAATATTTAATTTAAATGGGGGTGATTTGACGGAATCAAGGTTCGATCCCAAGACCTTTGGCTTTGATGCCATGTTAAATTAACAAGGTTTTGTCCACAAGCAATGTGAGATTATTTCTCAACAATTACGTGATGAGACATTTTATCATACATTAATATTCCAACATGATAATCACATGCATTCTTCTAATTCAATTTACTAAAATAAAATTTTTCTTTTGATCATGTGATTCTTTTTTAATCATGTGTTCTAAAGATAAACATTAGTTTTCTCATTACTATAAATTTTATGTGAAAGGCCTCCTTATTAGAAAGGGCTAAAGCCTAGAAGCTTACAAACTCATCAGGTGGCAATAAGACAAGGGGTCTATTAGAAAACGAGAGTGATAATCCCCAAGTCACATAAGAGTCTATTCTATTTTTTCTGTGTGAATACATTACCGGCTTAATAAATCCCGCCGGCTCGTGACGGGTGGCCGTTTTCTTGTGTGACAGGAGGCCCGTCAATCAATCCAACCGTGCGATAATCTATTTAAGCGAAACTCTTGAAGAAAAAATATCACTAAGAGGATAGTCAAACCAATTACGCAAGGAATCTACCCATCGGCCAAGATAGGGAAGATAGAGTTGGGTTTTGTTGGACATGAAGGCTTGAAGCAAAGGGTGATGGAGAAGCCTCTAGTTTTAGATGAGGACAGTAGTGCAGCTCATTGTCAATGACTTTCAATGATATATATATATATATAAAGCAAGCAACAATCTCTATCTCTCTTTTATCATGTCGAAACTAGCTCTTTTTGAGGGCAGAAAAACAAATAAGAATAAGATGCTCCTTTGATAGGGCTCGTGGACACCATGCGTTGATGACCACATGATGTTGAGAAGGCAATATCCTCAGATTCAGATATTATTGCTTTCCTCGATCGTTGCTGAATGGCTAAGACGAAGGTGATGGTGATAGAACGAAACTCATGCGCTATGGCCCATATGGGGGTTCGTGGATACCACACGGCCTTCCTATTTCATACCCTATGGATCAATTGGCTTCAGTTCAAACGATAATAATAAGCTAAACTATTGTTTGGCTGCAACTAGAACCTAAATAGCTAGCTAGTTGCCCCCAAGTGTCATCATATCATACACATACATAGGTTAGTAGTGTATATATATATATATTGCATTTCTCGGGTCAAATTTGTGATTTCCTTAAAGATCTTTGTTGGGTAATGGGCTAGTAGGTTCACTCCTTAAGCACAATTAATGTATCAATTTTCAAGTTATTATAGTACTAAACGGACATTAGAGTTGATGTATTGGACACGATTTGTGATACACCCCTAATTATAAGGGTAAGAAGTAGTGCTTCAATCAAGGCGAATGTGGGATGGGTAAAATCTAAGGACCATAGTTGCATATAGGCTACGTATTATTAAAGGTAACTCATAAAGGTAAAAAACAAAAAAAAAAGCTTTTGGCCCTTGCTCAAGACTAAATCTCTAAGCATTTTTTTCTACCTTCGTACTCCAAAAACTTACTGATTTCCTTCCGTACGCTTCATTACTTATCATTTTTCTTCTTTTACATGTACAAATTGGTTGGTGTTCTAATTAAATCTTAAACTCTAAAGTTCGTTTGTACCATTCAATTCAATATATGTTGAAACATATGACAAATTAATACAAATCAACAAGTAATTCTATAAGTTTTTTTTGTGTCATTCTAAGAATGATGTAACTCTTAAAATTACAATTTGATCAAAATTTAATAATGATCAATCATAAGTCCAATCGTGATTTTGAGAGTTATATCATTATTGGAGGGACACAAAAGGGACTTGTAACATTACTCACAAATCCACTATAAAAAGAAAAAATATTTGCCTTCATCAACAAATGTTCGATGCTGGTTCTTTTTGGTTAGGTTACAATTAAAAAATAGATAGTAATTTCCTCCAAATCAGTTTGGAGTTAGTAAGTTGCTATTAATGATATTAAGAATTTAATGTATGTTTTAAATGTTTATAAACATTTGTTACTATTTTAAATGGGTTGGAGAATATTTCTTTCAAACTAGTTTTGAGGAAATTTCTGTCCTTCAACAATTACACCAAAGTAGTAACTAGTAACCATCAAGAACCCTTTTGAAAGGCAAATATGAATCGGATAAAATTTTACTCCAAACTAAATTAAATGAAATTATTTCAAACTTGTTGTGAGCTAGATCTTCCTCTAATTCTCTTTTATTATTAATTTTAAAATAGAAACCAAAACAAAAAGAATGAAAGCTCTGTACCCTCCACTGCTCCAAATCTCTAAAACTCTTCTACAATAATTCGTGTATAGAGACAACACCCATTTCAACTCAATCCGAAAGCGATTCCCAAACCCCAATTATTCACTCTTTTAAATCCCAACACCAATATATACCACTCTGCACTCTGCACTCTGCACTACCACCCACTACGATGGCCACAGACGCCTCCCCGAAATTCCGAGGCGTGTCGAAATCCCCGGAATTCCACACCGAAATATCGGTATCGCCGCCTCCGACCCACGATGGCCTCGAGTTCTGGCAGTACATGATTGCCGGGTCCGTGGCCGGGTCCGTTGAGCACATGGCAATGTTTCCTGTCGATACTCTGAAAACCCGAATGCAGGCCATCGGTGGATCTTGCGCTATCGAACGGGTCGGTGTCCGGCAAGCCCTCGGTTCCATTTTGAAGTTCGAAGGCCCTGCTGGACTCTATCGCGGTATTGGGGCAATGGGGCTCGGCGCAGGACCCGCCCATGCCGTGTACTTTTCGGTCTATGAGTTCTGCAAAGAGGCCTTTTCCGGTGGGAATCCGAATAACTCGGCTGCACACGCCGTTTCGGGGGTTTTCGCCACGGTGGCAAGCGATGCCGTGATAACGCCGATGGATGTGGTGAAGCAGAGATTGCAGCTGAAGAGTAGTCCTTACAAGGGTGTGAGTGACTGCGTGAAGAGGGTGCTGATGGAGGAGGGAATCGGAGCTTTCTACGCGTCGTATCGGACTACGGTGGTGATGAATGCGCCTTTCACGGCGGTTCATTTCGCGACCTATGAGGCGGCGAAGAGAGGGTTAATGGAGATTTCTCCAGAAACTGCTGGGGATGATGAGAAGTTGATTGTTCATGCCACCGCTGGAGCTGTTGCCGGGGCTCTGGCTGCTGCGGTGACAACCCCACTCGATGTTGTCAAAACTCAGTTGCAATGCCAGGTATATTGCCTACATGTCCACGTCCTCAAATTCTAGTACAACCTGTCAAGCACATCTTAGGTTTTGGTTCCCTCAGTCTCACGTGCGACGATCAAAATTCACCTTTTTTTTAAAAAAAAAAAAAAAAATTATTCTATTCAAATTCACTTTCTTAAGTGGTCATGTTTAATATGATGTACTAAGTTTTTACTGTTAGTGGATTGGGTTCTCAGCAATTTACAACAGTTTGTTAAAAAAATATGTTGTAAATCTCCATCCATAGCATAGATAGAAAGGGGTGGTAGGCGCTAACTCTCATCATAAATCATAATAACCCCTACTTATCACAGAATTAATGTTTTGAAGACCAATAAAAAGGCGACAAGTGCTCTTTTAAGTAGTTTCAGTTATAGCTCGATCTTAGTCCCATTGAAATGTCAGTTGCATCAGGCCGTAGGTAGCAATAATCTTGAAATAAGCAACGATGCCCCCACATAACTTACTCAACACCTACCCTTTGCTACTGAATCACTCACACACGATGGTGATCTGTGCCTACTTAATATACAGGTTTCCAGTTCTGGCATGTGGGGAATGAGAGTTAGACTTAGAGTTTATGTGAAGTAGGTGTGAAGCCGGTTAGGGTTTTGAAATCTGACCATTTTAATTAAATAGATCATATTAGGATTAACGCATATAGTTTTATACCTATACTTTCACATGACCTGAACCCAAACACGCAATAGGACTATCAATTTTTAACACGATTGACGAATCTAACATAAAACTAGCTTTTTAAAATTTAAGAATTTGACCAGTTTAATTAAATGAATTGGGTTATAATTGACTTATATAGTCTTATGTTTATACCTCAACACGACTCAGAATCCAAAACATAAACAAGAACTATCATCCCTTAGTTTGAGCCAACCCAATTCAATTGCTCTCTCTCGCTCTACGAACGGAGGGTTCAATAGCATTTAATCTGCAGAGACTAGCATGTTAGTTTGCGGAATTTTTTTTTTTTAATAAGATTTGAGATGTATATATATCATGCCATTATTGTATGATCTCAAGGTTTCTCTTGTGATTGCACAGGGCGTGTGTGGTTGTGATAGATTTTCCAGCAGTTCGATTGGGGCCGTTATCCAAAGCATCGTGAGAAAGGATGGATATCGTGGGCTTGTAAGAGGATGGATACCCAGGATACTCTTCCATGCACCTGCTGCTGCAATCTGCTGGTCTACCTATGAAGCATCAAAAACCCTTTTTCAACAGCTCAGTGGCACCAACTCTTCAGTTTAACTAATGGGGCCACAAAAATCTCTCTTTACATTATCAGCAAGCAGCCCCATTAGGCAGCCAACTGGTAAAGAAATTGCTCTGCTGTGGCTGCAGCCTGCAATATTTGAGTTACACGAACCCAGCCATTGTCCATATTAGTGGTGCTGGTATTTCACAGGGAAAGGATTGGGATTTATATATAATATGATGCAGAGTACTGGTGTGCTCAGATCAAATACTTTTCATAATATATCGTTAATTAGGTGGGAATTATAATGGCTGTTGTATTTCCACTCTCTTGCTCTGTTTTCCATGGGTCTGTGGAAGTTCTAAACAATTGCCCCAATGAAACGTTAATTTTGGAGGTTGACATATTGTTGGGTCATATTAGGTCCATAAATCTTATCATTTTCCTTCACTTCTACTTGGCATTTTGTGATTACAATTAATTGTTGACTAGTGAAATTTACTATTGTAGGGGTCAATTTAAAAATATAATAAATGCAATTTAAAATTTTTTTTAAAAAGAATATTTTTTAACTACAACAGTTTTTACGACTAGAGTTTTAGAATTATATTATTTAGGAACCCTTTAAAATTTGCAGTTTCGTCATTAAAATCCAACGGTTTATTACTTTTTGAAATTTCAACTTTTTTTCTTTTGGATAAATAGTTTTAAATTTTATAGGCTAGTTAGGTTAAAGGATATTCCTCCAACCCAATTTAAAGAAAAACTTTATCTAGCTTTTATAATTATAAATTCTAATAAAATATATTATTCAAGCTATATGTTAAATATAAAAGCTTCTGTGCAGAATAAACTAATATGGGTAATATAGAGATATAAGCGGGTTGGGAATCATACCCTCATCCGTAGCTTGAAAGGATAAGGGTTACAATTCATCATTTTTAACCTCTCTAATCCCAGAGCCCATCTGTTAAAGATTTGAAACCTCATTTTCTTTGAAGACATTCAACAACTGAAAATAATAAAAGCCAAGTGAAAGAATAGTCTCTTTCCACAATTTGTGTTTACGTATCGGATTCAAGTCGCATGGAGACCTGAGTATAAAAGTACATAAATCAATCACAACTCAATCTATTTAATTAATAATTAAAAAGGTAAAAAGATTATCCTTAACATTACTTTACCACCAATGGCCTGTTTGTCTTCATTGTCCAAAGAGGGGCAATTCTACAATCTAAAATAAATTTTCTAGAAATATTTAAAATTTGATTAAATCATTCAATCGGTCTTCGTCCTTACATTAGTCAATAATGGAATAGGCAAGCAAACGGATCGAAGCATTAAAAGATGAGTTACAGCTTATAAACACATATTATCTCACAAGCGCCCAGCTTTAGAACTTATCTACAGTTACACCATCTCTAAGAACCTCATAAGCCTCTCTACTCCTGGTTTTCTTCATCCCAGCTGTGAAATGCAACTTTGATCCATCGGATGAGATACAAGTCACTTTTACCCATATCATCACCTTTGTCTTTATCCCCTCTACGTCAACTAGCTTTCCTTTCTCCAGATACCCAGTAACAGTGGTGGTGAAACGCAAGACAGATGAGTCCTTGTAGCCCACTTCACAAACTGCCGGTATGAAGACTGTGAGCTTTCCTGTCTCTTCATTGAACTCATAGTTGGTGGCATCACGTGGGAAGATCCCCGCTGCCATGTCATACTCCTTTAGCAGATCTGGCAATGGCTTTTGCATTTTCCCTGCACACAAAACATTGATTATACTGTTGGACTCGGTGTATACAATAGGAATCAAATATTCTGTTATCAAAAGCGAAGAACTTATTCTTGTATTTCCTAAATCTGACCTATGGAACAACATCAATGTCAGATCACACTTTTTTCATCTTTGAGGATCTAAACTTGTTACAATTCCCAAGAAAGAGAATCTGGTTTTGAGTCTATAAATACCCCCCAACCCGCTGGTGATTTCAAAGAATATATTTATGGATTAAGAAATGAAAAAACAAAAAAATCTTTCACATGCAAAATAATATCGAAAAAGTAAAACAATATGTTAAAAACACAAACCTTTGAGTTTATTAACCAACCATTTGGCTCCACCTTCGATACTGGTTGACAATGACTGATTACAGTGGAAAAAATGTAAGTAAGAATTACATGTCAAATTTATCAAGCATCAACGGTAAAGTGCAAAAGTAGGAGGCTAGATGTGCATGGCCATATCTTCAGATACACTATTGATATATGTAAACAAATTTTTGGGTAAATTATTTCATCCATATGTGGTTTTGGTCGAGTTTAAGTCGCCAACTAGTGATTTCAAATATAACACTTACCCACATAATTAAGGTCACATCCTTTAATAAATTTGGATGCGTAAACACATGCCTAATAATAAAAGACCATAAAACATAATAGCAACCTCCTTACAGCATGAATACATAACATTAAACTTGTGAACCAAAAGCAAATACAACTCGACCTCACACCGTAAAATATAACTTCTTAAACCAAGGGTTGGCAATTTGAACTCGACCCAAATCACATGTGGATAAAGCTTAATCTCCCCTAATTACTTTTTTTCAGCAGAGGGTAATATAGTAAAAAAAGTTGGCATGGAAATGAAAATGTCTTTAACTAGAACTTTGACATAAGTGCATATCAATTAGATCACATTTTAAAGATAGAAATTTTCAGGCTCCAACTCGGTTGATGGAAGCTAATGTACTTTTCCTTCTCCTGTTTAGTGTACTACAGTCCTCTTCTACTATCTTAACTACTTCTTATGCTATTAAAGCCACAAACTGATTCACTCGTCAATTTTTTTATTATTATTATTATTTAGTCAAACAAGAACTGATCACATCCAGCATTATTTTCATAAATAGAAATGCAGAAGTTGTATTCATCTACATGAAAATAAAAACTTTCACATTCCTAAGCACATGGATGCAACAACGTGACTAGCTTTCTACTTTCCCTGCCTAGGACCTGCATCAGCCTATGGCGTGCAAGCAGATTGTCCAGGCACTAATCAGAATGCATTTTTCACATTTAACCCTAAAACAAGAAAGGAAATGGCAAAATTATGGTTGATCATTCACTTCATTTCAGTCCCACATCGATCACCTAAATTTGAAACTTTATTACGCTATACAAGAAGTTGAAGCATATTTAGCAACCAAATAAGACACTCCAAGACTCCGAGCTCCTAACTATCACATAAATTAAAACACAAACTTGCAAACCCCTACGGTGAGCAACAAGATCAAGGATAAGGATCTCCAGCAATTTTTTGCCCAAATTGTTGTAAGAGAGTCTATATGGGACCCACCTACTCAAATAAATTTTGAAGTGTCCGGCCACCTGCTCCGAAAGGTAAGAAGTCCTATGTGAGCTATGTCACATTTGGGCAGAAAATTGCTAGGGATCACAATCCCATAATCAATGCCTCATCCAATACACTGCACCCTCATTCCCACTAAGCACAATGGAGTTTAGAATTCTAAAAATACAAGAAATCTAGCTATTTATGAAGATACGGGACTAAAATATAATAATCGACGAGTTGCATCGACAAAAATTAAATGTAAACAGCACTTACCCAGGGAAAAAAAAAAGGAAGTAAATATGTCCGTTTCATTGTGATAAATAAATTGATTTACGAATTACATTAATTTAATTACTATTCGATCCGATTTAAATCCATAATTATCAATTAAACAAATCAATTATTGATCCAACCCTGAACATCCATTTTCCTAAACCGAAATCATAAGAACCCTAATTTGATGACAGCTTAACGTTTTCATAAATGATAACAGACATTAATCAATACAACGAAACAATTTCATTCTGAGATTAATAGAGAGAGAGAGAGAGAGAGAGAGATCGCACGCTGATATCCTCGCCGGCGGATTTGAGCTCCTTGTTAGCCTTATTGCTGAACCAGTACGAGCCGACCTTGTTCAGTATCTGATCCATGCCGTTGATTGAGCCCAAGGATTACTCTGATCTCTCTCTCTCTCTCTGCGAGAAGAGCTGAAGGAGAGAGAACTCTGTCGTGAAGGAGGAGATCGTCTCGTTTTTCCTCCGCGACTAGTCAGAAATACTCACCGCTCATTTTCTTCGTCTGAGCCAATCAGAGATTTCTATGTCAATATTATATTTTTTATTTTTTGAATTTTGTAGGTTAGGAATTTACGAATTTAGGGATTTCAGAGTGGTTGTGAGGATTTAACTCTCGATTATATCGTTTCACTGTTTATTATTTAGAGTATTTTTTTTTAATGAATTACTTATAATAATGAATAACATTTTTTTAAAAAAAAAAATTTATCTTGAAATTATCCTAAAAAATCTAATATTTAAATTTCAATCCGACTGCTCTATCATTATCACTCATCAGTCTATTTGTTGACTTTACAAAAATAGATAAATAAACAAAAGTAAAAACTTTTTTGTTGTTTTTTTTTAATCTATTTTTTTTTAACTTTTTTTCATTGTATCAACATTTGTCTCTCTGAGTAAAACTTAGCTTCTACTTTTTCTTTTTTTCTTTTTTTTTTTTTTTTGTAAATGTATAATAAACTTATGAGTAAATATACTTTTTTATGATCATTTTCTGAAATTTAAAAAATTGAGTTTAATTGTTTAACTTTGTAGTGGATTTGAAATGGGTCATTCGGTCTTTAAGAAATATCTCAATCGGCTGAGAATCACGCTTTATAAGCAGAGGTGACTAGTTTGAATCTCCTCTCCGCTTCTTGTTGTGTGGACATGTCAACAAAAAAGAAATTGGTCCATCCCCATGTGTTTCGTCCAATAAAGTGAGGTCAATTAGTACCTCATCAATATTTTTTGAATTTGTGTTTTTGTTAAGATTTTCATTTACCCTTTTTATTTTTTATATTTTAATTATTTTAAATTTTTAAAATTTGAATTTGATGTGACAAAAATGCTAATGGCACTAACAAGTGCCACTTTATTGACGGAAATATACATAATGACTCATTTCATATTCGTGACAAAATGGTTCCAAAAGCTAATGTCATGGAATAAAAGGCATTCAATCACAACTTCTATATATGAATATAGAAAAGTGTGAATTATCCAATACAGAGATATTCAAAGTTTGAAACATATAAAAGTCGCAACTTATTTGATTCCATACTTGATATGGGTGGTTAGTTTTTATACCAAATGATATAAGCATCAAGTAGAACCCATCCCTGAAAATTGAGTTGCAAAGTTGTAAGGGAATAATGTCCAAAAGTTTATATAAGCATGGTTAAGCTTGTACCTTAGTCCTTGAACCACGTGGAACACTTGGGTATCGTAACAAAATATTACCCGAAAAAATTAGAGAAAAAACTATTAAGCATATATGTAGATTATAACCAAAAAAAAAAAGTTAACACTTACAATTAGACCCGTTAAAACATCTTGGCTGAGGGGCTACATCTGCACATGCAATTTATTAAGAGGTCAATTGTATATCCACATGACTCTTGTTCAGGTTTTATAATCTTAGCCACACCTGAAAATGAATACATCTGTTATTTATTTATTTTTTAATTGAATAAAGAAATGGTACAAGCGAAATGTAATCTAAAAGAAAGAAAGAGTAAGCCAAACTAAAACCGAAAGGGGGTAGGTTCCCCAACAATAAAAAATTAAGAAGTGTAAGAAACACATCTGTTCATATATATATATATATATATATAGATAGAGAGAGAGAGAGAGAGAGAGAGATATGACTCTTGTTCTGTTGTTGTTTTATGCAAAAACATAATATTGTCAAGGCATATAGGGAACGCATGCTTGGTTCTGCAGCATCACCATACATATTCTACTCTCTTCTTTAACCTTTGAGTTTCTTATAAAGCCATGCAGCCATATATGCTTTCTTGGTTCAATGCATTGAATTGTGTACTATATATGCTTGGATTTGAATATCTAAAAGACAAAGGTATACTTAACCTTAATTTGTATGTGCTTTTCTCTCTAGGACGACATAATTAACGAGCAATTTCCTTAATTACTGATTTACCACTTTATTAATTTTCCTTTGCATGAAAATGACACTTGCCAATCAGGCAATCACAATCCTGAGAAAGTTTAGCATCGGATTCAAAGATGCACGTCTTTTTAATTTCCCCCATGTTATTGTCTTCCCAAACCGAAATGATTCCCACGTTGCTTCTCCTCATCTTATCAGGTAGGATCATTTTCATATAATTAAGCTTTGATTTAGTTTGGTTTCATAAATAATCTTATAATCTCACTCGACAATAGAGCAATTGGCGATTATTTTAATTAAAATTAGTTATTTTTTTTTATTTTTTTTATTTAGTTGTTGGTATTTTTTTAGTTTTATCAACAAGAAACAGTCTTGATAAAATTATAAGCTAAAAAAAGAGACTAAAAAAAATATTGGTATTAATAATCCCAGCAGCCTGCAGGCATGTGGGCAAGTAGTATGATTCTTTGAGGCTTGGTAATTAGAAGACTTTGAAGTTGGTTTTAAAATAGAATTAATTATACACCTCTTGCATATAATATATAATTATTAACATTTAATTCAAGAATCAAAATCTTTTTTTTTGTTGACATGTCCAGAGGAAGGGAATTCGAATTAGTGACCTCCGCTTCATGAGACGGGGTTCACAGCCGATTGAGCTACCCTTTAGGGACCAAGAATCAAAATCATATTCGCGAAAGATATACATCAAACAATATTTAATTTTTTTTTACAATGAGGACCATTGTTATAGCTTTTTTTTTTTTTTTAAATGTCAAGTGGAAGATGGGCACAAATGTTTAATTGTCAAGTGGATAGAAGCTGGTGATATCAATCAAGCTGTTCTTTAGTGCCCAAAAACAATCAATCTAAGATGAAATAAAGTAGGTGAAGTTTCAAGGACACGACACTATAAAAGACAAGTGATTTACCCAAAAAAAGGAAAAAAAAAACAAAAACAAAAAAAACTCAGGCAAGAAGATTTCTCGACGGCTCCCAGCTGAAGAGTCAGGTGAGAGTAGGCCCAGGACCAGAGACCCACTAGCATGAATCAAGCACGTGGTATCACGTGCCCAATGGTCAAGTTTTGGCCCCCTGATGCTTGGACCAGAAAAGGGGCTCACTTTAAAGAAGAGAAGAGTCATGTGCAGATAAAGAAATTCGAATTGTTTTCCAATTAATATGGTTGTGTTATATGAATTAAATGTATAATTACTTTACAACTTGTTAACATATGAGTGTGTGGTATTATAATTTTTATTTTTTTGGTAATGACTGATGTTGCTCCAATCAAATGCTAACACTTGTCAACGAATTATAAAATGATTATAGGTGTAGTATTAGTCATTATAAATTATTTAGGTACTGTAATTTTCAAACAAATTGCGGTGAGAATATCAATATCTTATCATATTAATGCAGCAGTGCAAATCAATCTTTATTAAAGACAAAACAAAAAAGAATAACGTTACTTTTTATACTCGTTTTACACCAATTAACATAGCATATCATTAATTTAAAACGTATTACATTAATTTATATAAAATATTTGTAATAAATAAGTATGACTTTTAAAATTATTATTAAATTAAAATTTAATAATAATTATTTTCATATTTAATAATAATTTTAAAAATCAGGTCGGCGAGATAAAAATATGTTGCCGGCATTACTCGGCCTAGTTGGCCTAGTAGAGGATAAAATAAAAAAAGTAAAAGAAATGTGGGAAAAGGGAATTGGTCCAATTTGTCTTCCTTCAAATTGGTCTTTGTGATCAGAACCCTAATCAACTGCGTAAATTACATCCTTATCTCATCATGGGGCTTACGCTTCTCCCGCAAGTTGATCGTCTATTTGCCAATCTTTTTGGGAGCAGTTATGCCATATGGACCTTTTTGTCCACATATATTACCAATGTGCCACTTCAGTTGGTAAGGGATTTTGGGATACCAAATGACGCAGGAACCCCTACAACTTGCAAGAGCAAAAGATGGTTGTTATCTTTGTTTATTTATTTATTTTTATTTTTTTCACAAAATAAAAATAATAACAAACCATTCAAAATAGAGTTGTAAATAAATCAATCCGTTCGAAAATCTACTCTATACCTGTTCGGTTTAACTCGACTCAAACTCAAACTTGATATTGTACAAACCCGCTCGTTATTGTGAAAATCAACTCGATTAGTAAATAATATATACTCAACTCGCTCAAGAAAATTCGTTTAAAGTTCGACCAATTTGTTTGCCTGACTTGTTAACTTGTTTATATATATATACACACACAAATATATATTAATTTATAACTAAAAATTAGTTATATAAATTTAAGTATGTATGTTAGTAATTAAGTAATATATGTAATATAAATTACTGAATATTTATATTTATAATATAGATAAATGTTTATAAGTTATTTTAAAATTCGGGCTTGAACTCTGTTCAGATCATATATTAAAAAATTTACTAGCTTAACTCGAGCTAGCCCGAATTTTAAACGAGCTTGAACACACATTTAATAGCTTGACTCGAATAAGCATATTCATAAACGAGCCAATCTTAAAATCTTAAAACTTGACTCGGCTCGGCTTAGCTCGATTATAGCCTTAATTCAAAACATAAAATAAACATACAATTCTCATTGCATAAAACTTGATCGAAAATAGATTATGTACCAAAGTTGATAAATCAGGCATCTCATAGTCAAAACCAATAAAAAGCTAGGGGTGGACTTGTAATTTGCCAATAAAAACCTAGGGGCACCCTTGTAATTGAACACAGCCCCACTATCCCTATTCTATCTCCCCACATGAACCTTAATTTAACCCTTTCTTTCTTCTGACAAACCAACCAACCCCCTCCCCACAACCTCCCTCCCCTCCCCCCCCCCCCCCTCTCTCTCTCTCTATCGCCCACCGTAAAGATCACCTTTAGAGCACCACCTCTGAAAGAGCTGGTGCTGAACCCATCTCTCCCCTGGCCCACCCTTCTCGCAAAAGCATATATATATATATATATACACACACACACACACACACACAATACGTTATACCCACCTCCACACAAACTTATGCAACCAAAAGTGAACAAGGCCATAATCTGAAGTTCTGAATCCCATCGACACAAAAAGAGCGTCCGAAAATGCTCTCAAAATCCTCACTCCTACTCCACAGAATCAACGCCACACCCACCGACACCGCCACGCAGTGCGTGCACAACGAGTGGTTCCCTCTCACGTGCGCCACCCAAGTGCCGGACACTGTGGCGCGCTACCACACGCACGCGGTGGGGCCCAACCAGTGCTGCTCCGCCGTCGTGCAAGAGATCTCCTCGCCGGTCGTCACCGTCTGGTCCGTGGTGCGCCGCTTCGACAACCCCCAGGCCTACAAGCACTTCGTCAAGAGCTGCCACGTCGTCGTCGGCGACGGCGACGTGGGCACCCTCCGCGAGGTCAGCGTCGTCTCCGGCCTCCCCGCCGGGCGGAGCACCGAGCGCCTCGAGATCCTCGACGAAGAGCGTCACGTCATCAGCTTCAGCGTCGTCGGTGGCGACCACCGCCTCGCCAACTACCGGTCGGTCACCACTCTCCACCCCTCACCCGCTGGCAACGGTACCGTCGTGATCGAGTCCTACGTCGTCGATGTACCGCCCGGGAACACCAGGGAAGACACTTCAGTGTTCGTCGACACCATCGTTCGGTGCAACCTCCAGTCACTGGCTCAGATCGCCGAGAACTCCGCCCGACCCAACAACAAGTCTTCGTCATAAAAAGTAAATTTTCTCATATTATTATAAATATTAATACGCCGTCCTTTTTTTGTGATTATCCGATGTGGGTTTCCCAAATCAAAGATCCAGTTAACGTCATTAATTAGCACTAGTTCGATCTCATCCCACATTTGCTACATATTTTTCTGTGTAATACACAATAATGTTTGAGAATTATGACATAACACCTCCACTAGTCCCTGTTTTTTCATTGTTTTTTATAATGTGGCCGATTCAGCCGATAATTATCTGGATTATAATAGAGATTTTAAAACGAAAAGAATGTAAAGAAAGATTAGAGTGACAGTAGGACGGAGACGGTACGAACACGATTACACAGTGTCTGTCAGAACTGAGAAATCAGATGGATAGAATGGAAGACCAACAAAAAGGAAGGAGGATTGTTCTTCTTTTTGAATAATAAAAGTTGGTGGTCATGTGGGTATTCCAAGTTTCCCACGTGAAACAGCCCGTTCTGATGACGACTATGACGATGGCGGTGATGCGACCGTTTATCGGCCTATTATAAAATGATTCATTTATGGGGTGGGTTTTCCAATTTCCCACAACTTCAACTACCCATTTGATTTAGTAATTAATAGAGTAAGACAAAACTGTAAATGTCTTATGATTTTAAGGTTTTAATCAGCCAAGTATTCAATACTTTTAAGGATTTTAAATCAATGGTGAAATCCTTAAACAGTTGATTGTTATTAAAGCGGGATGCCAAGTCAGAAATTTGAGTAATGCTAAGTACCATCTTTTTATCCTTTTAAAGCTGATATGACTTTCAAAATCACAATTAGATCAAAATTTAAATATGATTCATCTAAAATTTAATGGTGATTTTAAAAGTTACATCAACTTTAAGAGGATTTTAGGAAAATAAAAAGATGGTACTTAGCATTACTCTAAAAATTTAAGTCGCTGAGAAAACAATTTATAGATTAGATTAGAATGTCTTATTATTATGCATAAATATAATATTAAATCATTGAACCGTAATGCTAATAAGATGAGTCCTCGACATATGACAATTTATATATGACAATTTATATAGCACTTATGATACATGAATTGTCATATCAATTTATAAATGTAACGTGTCAGGTAAATTATCGCTAAACTGAAACTGTCTCTATTGTAAGAGACTATTATAAAAGTTGTATCTCTACAATCCAGGAACCTTAGAAACTCCTAAGGCTTATTCATTCATGCATGCACATGCTGTGGCAAATTTGTTCCTCCAAACGTACGTACACAAAAAAAGATCAATTGAGATATAATTAGTAATTAATAAGGTATAAGTAGGAAGGAAAAAGGTTAGTGCAGTTAGAGAATATGCTGGGGGGTGGGTGGGTGGTGGAGGGGGAGGGTGGGTCCTTTCTTTAAGTTCAAAGGCTTTTGGTGTGGCAGTTTGAGGAGGAGGGAAGGGAAAAGAAGATTTAAAAAAAAAGATAAAAAAAAGGGGTAAAAAGAGAAAGATGGAAGTGAGGGGGGTTATTGATGGAGGCTGAAGTATCGAGGAGGAGGGTAGGTGAGTATGCATGTAAGGAGGGAGGAGGGAGGGAGGGATGGTGCATTAAAAAACACTCAAAAATAACGTGATAGGAATCATCAACAGCTGCCCGCGGCTGCAACTTGGACTTTTGAAAGCTCAACTAGCTGTTAAAAGAAACATGCAACTTGCATCCTTCTTTTGTCTTCTCTCTATCGACCTCTCTTTTTATATATAAAATAAATATATATATATATAAATGCAACTTGCATTTTCTCCTTCTCTCTCTCTCTCTCTCTTGGTTGCTGGGTGTTGAATAGGACGGTTGTGCAAGTTGGTCTGCAAGTGGGAGGGAGAAGGAGCTGCTTTTAATGATCCCCCGTGTACTCTTGTCTACTTTTCAATGCCTTCACGCCACCCATCTCTCTCTCTCTCTCTCCTGTCTTTTTCTAGACGATTTGAATTGAATTTGATTATCTAAACCCTGCAAAAACTCCATACTGCTTCCTGTTTACGGTATTTTCAACTAACCATCATTCTTACCAATACTTATCATTGCGGCAGCTGATCCCGCCGCCCCGTTACCGTTAATAAATATGCCAGATTTTTTTTTTTTTTTTTTTTTAATTATCAAACTCACTTGTCAAAGTAGGTTTCCAACAGTGTATCTGGTCCAATTCTGATATTGAAATTGTAATTTCTTAAATTATGTGAATTTAGGCTTTTTTTTTTTTTTTTTTTTTTTTTTTTTGAAAAAATGTTACATGTTATCGCTGATAATTTAGTATATATTTTTATTAGGATCTTGCACTTTATGTCGTAGAAAAGTTTTGAGTCAAAAATTATATTCTTTTAGTTTACTAAAGAATAAGAGTCTCTTCAAAAGTGAAGAAAAAGCTTTTGAAATTTTTTTATTTTTTATTTTGTCTCGATAATATATTACATTTTTAATATGTAGCATTTTTCAATTTGTTCGATGCAAGTAACCACCCTGACTTCACATAATTTGAGTTTGAATTAAAAGGGAAAATTACAGTTTACCCCCTCAAAGTTGACAGTGTTTTTCAATTCGAACACTAAAGTTTCAATTTTTGCAATCCACCCCCCAAAGTTTCAATTTTTTGCAATTTGACCAATTTTATCCAAAACTTTCTATATTGCCCATAATTTTTATTTATTTTTTTTATTTTTTATAAAAAAAATTCAGGGGTCATCTGGTCATTTTTGCACCCTCAAATTTGTTTTCGTTTTCATAAAAAATAAAAATCAGGGGCAATATGGAAATTTTGGGATGATATTGGTCGAGTTGAAAAAAATTGAAACTTTGTGGGGGTGGATTGTAAAAATTGAAACTTTGATGTTCAAATTGAATAACGTTCTCAACTTTGGAGGGTAAACTGTAATTTTTCCGAATTAAAATTATTTGAAACCAAAAAAAAAAAAAAAAAATCTGACTCGGAATTGAAAACCTCAAACCGGCTTTTGATTGTTAAGACACAATATCCGGTCCGCGATAAATGCTGAACCGGGAGCATAAGGGAAAAAAAGATGAATATATATATATATATATATATATATTTGTTCTTTGATTAAAATGATAGGAAATTTAATGCCTTTTTCTCAATACATTATGGTTATTTTATTGCCGCAATAAACGAATATGATATAGTAAATTAACCCACTGCAGGAGAGGCGAAGGCAGTTTTCAATTGACCTTGTCTACCAAATATGAAACATATATCATCTTGGAAGAGACTCTCACTGTACGTACAATATATAAGATATTGCACGGGATGAAATAGCTCTAATTTGGGTCGTTCACATTAAATGAATGGTTTATAACACAACAACCCGTAGAAGAAAAAGAAGGGCCGGTGGCTTGCCTTGAGTTGAGGAGACTCATTTGGGCCAAACAATTAGGCCCAAACCATGGATCTCAATGAGCTAAATGAATCAGCCATCAAGGGTTCAAAGGACAAAGGAGGACGCATCATAGGGGATAATTGTTATACCACATTTAGGGATGGATCTAGAACTTTTAGTTTGGGGTGACATTTAAAAAAAAAATTTGGGGGTAGGGCAAAAATCAAATTTTAAGGGTCTATTTTATAAAAAAAAAAAAATATTTTTAGGGACCATCTTATGGCTTGGGGGGACCAGTACCCTAAGCCTTAATTGGTTCCGCTCCTGACCACATCATCTCAATTGTCCTGATGTTTCCCGTAAAGAATTAGACAACACCCTTGACCTTTCAACATATATGTACGTAGCATTAAACAACGTCTAATAACGGTTGTAGGGGGCAATAAATTCAATGCCAGGACTATAAGTTACTAACGAAAGACGCCTGACATAGGACATGTCTATTAGTAGGCGACACCTAGCTAGATCCATATAGGGGAAACAAATATTCCGCATAAGTAAGATAAAACAACCACTCCAACCTCTTTATTACTCTAGTGCTATTACATTCTCCTTTTCACCAGAGAAAAATCCTTACAAACTTAAGCATTGAAGGTATCCTCACTGACCCTCATGGCAAGTCTTCGAGCTAACTTTGCATTTTTCTCTTCCAGGCATTGATCTAAGGTTGGTTGTGCACTCAATTGCATTTGTGAATATGAGGCCAACCTTACCGGGGTGATTCAGCCACCCCTTACCTAATTTTTGGGATGGCCGAACCATCATTTTTCTTATCATAAGAATGATTAGACCACTCTTAAGTTAACTATTAAAGGTGGCCGAATAACTACTTTTAGCCACTAGAGTAGCGGTATTTGCTTTATTACATAGAATTTGAACTATTAGAGCTTGACCCAATTTTAAGTGGGGTTCGTTTTTGTTAGACACAGTAATGAAGCTGAGGAAACAAGAAGACATGGGATTGAAGGACACTAGCATATATATTCACAAGCAATCGGGCTAGCTAATGCCATCATGTATATATAAACTGTAAGTATATATGGGTTTAGGGTTCAAATCCATGACCGTTACCGTTAGAGGGTTTGCACTTGAGTTTTGGGAGTTCCTTTACTCCAACGAACATGGATGTGGAGATGTCAACAACTCAACCTAATCCCAATAGATCGAACAGCTCAGGTTTAACAAGGCGTTAGAAAAATTAAATCGAAAGGGACAGCTTTGGTTATGGCCTAAGTTACCCATATACCACTTCGCATTGACTTCCGTGAATACATTATTATAATATGAATCTGATATATATATAGTAAATGACGTTGATATTAGGCCGCGTCAATTAGGGGTGGCAATTTGTATTTATGTGTCAAGTTTGAATTTGTTTGAGGTATTAGTATAAATAAGACTATACAGGTTGATTTTAACCGATTTATTTAATTAATCAAGCGTCTTAACCCAAATTTATTAATTTCATGTTGGATTTGTATCGGGTTCATGATATAAAAGAAACAAAAGAAATAAGTGAATATATTGGCTGATATATCGATTTATCAGCCTATATCAATGATATAAAAAATATTGGGAAAATATTAGTGTAAATGACGTTGATATTAGGGATGTCAATTAGGGGTGGTAATTTGTATTTATGGGTTAATTAAGTTTGAGTTTGGTTGAGTTATTAGTATATATAAGATTATACAGGGCAATCTTAACCAATTTATTTAATTAAACGAGTTAGACTTATTATCCCTAATTTATTAATTTTATGTTGGATTCGTATCAGGTTCATGAGTTAGGTAAAAAATCAACACACACATACATACTTGAGCCTAAAGATCAATCAAGTTTGACTCCTATTAAAATTAAGTTTAACTCCCCATTCATGATTTGGCCAGCGATAAATTCTAGTTTGGGTCGAGATAGGATATATACTATCAGAAAAATTGGTAAAATAAAAAGAATTAAAGGAAACAAAAGAAAGAATTGCTGATATATCAATTTATCAGCACATATAAATAATTTTTTTTTTTTAAAAAAAAGGGAAAATAGTAGAAGATCGATCATGAATAGACAACGAGATATGGGTCTCTCCCTTTTATCCATAGTATGTCGACCGTACCCTTTTGTCTGCTGGATATAGTGTTATTTTTGTCAATGTGCGTGCAATTTAAACTAACTATTGCTTTCATCAAACTACCCAAAGCTGCAATTCCACTACTCCTACTTCATGACAAATGATTCTTCACCTACCGCTGGAAACTTCATAAAGGAGAAAGCATACGGAATCCCCACACAAGGAGATCAAGGAGAAGTTGATTGATCATTAATGGCGAAGAAAACCCAAATGGTCATTGGAACATGGGGTATCAGAAGCAGCTTCCATTCCCTTATCGGCCTCCTCCTCACCGTCCTAATCATCGCCGCCGTTTATCTTACCCAAGACAGAGGACGGCCATCGGAAGACAGAACCTGCGGCGGCGATTCACTGTCACACTGCAATTTGTTTTCGGGCAAGTGGGTGTTTGATAACCAAACATACCCTCTATACAAAGAGAACCAGTGCACTTTCATGTCTGATCAGTTGGCCTGTGGGAGGTTTGGGAGAAAAGACTTGAGCTATCAGAACTGGAGGTGGCAACCTCACCAATGCAACCTTCCTAGGTATATCTATACATACATACATACAACAAATGGTGATGATGATGATGATGATATGTTTAAGGTTGTGTTTTGTCTGTGTTTTTGAGCTATTCGTGGGCGTTTTTGTTGTATGTTAATAAGCTAGGTTCAACGCCACAGCGCTGCTGGAGAGGCTGAAGAGCAAGAGGCTTATGTTTGTTGGGGATTCTCTGAATAGGGGCCAGTGGGTGTCGATGGTTTGCCTGCTTGATTCATGGATCCCTCCAAAGCTTAAATCAATGAGCAGCAATGGCTCATTAATCACCTTTAAGGCCATTGTGAGTATTAATTAATATATATAATTTCCTTAAATATATAAAGTTGAAGACTTGCAATTGCATGCACGTATATATAAGGCTCTGACTCTGGGCAAGTACTTTTGCCAAAACACAGCCTCTCTGGGCGTGCGCAGTACTTCCTTAATTAATTGTTGGGCAAATAATAAGACATCGTAGTGACCATTGTCTTCTTATCCAGCAATTCGAAAGACTAACAATTAAGACTTCAAAGACGGAACCACCCCTAGCCTTCAGGGTTTTTGGCCTCACTAAAATTTAAATAATGTTACTCTATTTTTAAAATTGTAAATATTTTTATGAAATAGACCTCTCAAAATTTATCTTTAAGCCTAATTTTATTTTATTTTTTTTAAAAAAAATTTGTCCCCCCCTCTCCTAAAATTCTAATTGTAGGCCCCATATTAGCTATCTTGTCTTCGCTCGATTCAGATAGCAAATGAATGAAAATCCAGATCCAATTAACATACCCAAAAAAGAAAATTACTATTATTAGTGAAGGACAAAATTTTCTTCTAAATTGGATTTAAAGAAATTTTTTTTAACTCAATTTATTTAAACTAACATATATCCTTCGAGAATGTAATTCTTATATGCATTTTTAATAAAATTATTAGAGTACATAATGCTTATGTTACATTAAGGAACAACTAGTTCCATATATAATTGCCAAACTTGTTGCTTTTCAAAGTGTTGTAAATTATAGTAGAGAAGCTAATAGCTAGCTAATCTGATGAAGGAATACAATGCATCAATTGAGTTCTACTGGGCTCCGTTGCTGGTGGAATCGAACTCCGACGATCCAGTGACCCACCGGTTACCAGAACGGATTGTGAGAGTGAAGGCAATTGAGAAGCATGCTAGGCATTGGACCGACGCCGACATACTCATCTTTGATTCCTATCTCTGGTGGAGAAGACCCAAAATGAATGTTTTGTGAGTAAAATACATTACAAACCCCCAACAACTCCATCACCATTTATACAAACCTGCGATTTAAAAACAAGATTTTAAAAACGCAGTTAAGCGTTTGCTAAAATCGTGCATGTTTTAAAACACACCTTCTTACCTGTGATTGGTAAAACGCAGATTTTTCTACAATTTAAAATCGCGATTATAAAAAACATTCTTAAATGATACTTTTTTTTTTTTTTTTTTTTTTTGCGATTTGATTTAAAACGACACTTAGTTTACAAAATCGCAGTGTCAAATGCACTCTTAGTAGAATAATGCTAAAAATTGTACTTTTTTAATTATCTCATTATTATTCCACCACACTAACGTTACAATGCTAATCAATTATTGTTTTAAACCAAAAAAAAAAAATCAAAAATCAAAAACTAATTGGCATTGTTACATCAATAGAGATAATGATTAATTTGGTAAAAGTGTGGATTATATTTATAGTTACATTTTTAGTATTGTCATTTGATTTGTTGCAACCACCGTTGACTTAAATATTAATCTAATTTTTGATATGGCAATGATTAGGTGGGGATCATTCGAAAGCCCTGATGATGCGATTTATAAAGATGTAGAGATGCTGCGGGTCTATGAGATGGCTCTGAGGACGTGGTCTGATTGGTTGGAAGTGCATGTTAATAGAACCAAGACCCAATTGTTTTTTGTTAGCATGTCACCAACTCATGAAAGGTATCTCCACTAATACAAAATTCCAAAATCATGCATTACTTTTTTCTCAACAAATTAATCATATATATTAGTAATGTAAATATATAGGATGGAACTAGAAATTTAACTTTAAGTGTGCTAGATTGTATTGCATTTTTTTTATTTTTTTTTTTATATAGGCTAAAGTACAAAAAAGACCTAAAATATTGTTTTTTAAACATTTTTTGAGGAGGGAGGCCATATTCCCAGTCAACACTCCTTGGTCCGTCACATATATATTATGCAAATGTTTTGGGTAGTACATATTTTCCTATAACTCTTGACAAACCCGTGTTGCAATTCACGTGATACTTATTAATTCACTCACTCAACAACTTAAATATTAATTATTTAGTGGTTGACGTGATAAGTATCTATGAACTGTCATGTTAATTTGTAAGAGACTTGCAGTAAAAAATACCGTATTTGCTAATGACTTTATTTTCTATTCTCAAGTCAAAGACATAAACTAATAACTCAAAATACAAAATGCTTGTTAAAACACAAAAACTGTTTTTGCCTTTATGTCGTTACATCATAACATTTTTTTCATACTAAAAACAAAACAAACACTCCCAAAACACATCCTTTGCAACATCACACATACTTTGCAACATCCCTAACACTTGTTCATGTTTTTTTCTAAGGAAAAAAGTTTTCAATATCAATGACAGTTAAAAACAAAATTTACCATGGAGATGGATGTATATTTCAGGGGTAAAGATTGGGGTGGTGGTGCAAATTGTTACGCAGAAACAGAGCCAGTTTCAAGAGAGGGGTACTGGGGAAGTGACTCGGATCCAAAAATGATGCGAGTGGTTGAAACCGTGCTTGATGAATTGAAAACAAGAGGAGTGAATGTACAGATGCTTAACATCACCCAGCTGTCTGAATACAGAAAAGAAGGCCACCCATCAATCTACAGGAAGCAATGGGATTCCCTAACAGAAGAGCAAATATCAGATCCCAGTAGTTATGCAGACTGTATACATTGGTGCCTCCCTGGAGTGCCCGATGTCTGGAATGAGTTCCTCTATGCTTACATTGTTCATAAATGACAAACTCCATTTGGAAATAAAATTCATCATCACATGTTTTCTATTTTTTTTGTTTTTTGTTTTTAATTTATTTATTAATTTATAGAGAGTAATGATACTCTTCACACTCATTTCACACCGGTTGACGTTACGTGTTTTAAGTGACTTTTCATGTCAGCCACTTAAAACATGTTATGTATAACTTTGTGAAATTGGTTTGAAGAGTAGTATTACTCGTAATTATAAGTTTTAATTAGCATTGTTAAATTTTCAATCAATCACAAATTAAGCTCAAGGGATTGAAAGGTATATACTAATACTACTTCTTAAGAAGAAAAAAAATCTAGGGACTTTTCATTTTTTTTTTTTTAAATAATAATGATTGTGTCATGTGACGAGTACTATTGGCACATGACGTGTCAAATGAGGACCATGTGACATTAATTGGTTGGTCTAACATGATATATCATAACTATCGTTAATACTTAGACAATTGAGTGACAAAGGAAACTATTTAAAACAAGAGGAAAACTTAAGAACTTAATTGTTGAAATTAAAAATTATAGACAGATTAAATCTATATTTGCTAGTTTTCTTTCTTTCTTTCTTTCCCTTTTTTTTTTTTTTTTTTTTTTTTGAATTACAACAGAGGAAGTGAGGGTATTTGCTAGTTCATTCCTGAATGTAGTACTATGTCTGAGCTTGAATTTGAGTTTGTTTATCAATCAAATCTTAAAGGGTGACTAAAGTTTAACTAGATTTTTAAATAAATAAACTATTCTAGCTTAATTCAAACTCGCTATGAAAATATGACAAATATCTGTTAGGATCCTCTCTATTTTACATTTTTAATAATATATTTATTGTCATATAATAAATATATTATCACTTCATTTAAAATTAGGTGCTAATTAACATGAAGACCGGTGAACTGGTGAAGTACATTTAGTCATATATGGAAAACTTGGACCCTATTTTTGTGGAAAAATTAATAATAATGGACTGCCTGTATATATGGTAAATTAATGAAACCTAACCATATTCTTTTGAACCTTAGAAAGCTATAATTCACTTGAATATGAAGTAGACCATACTGGAATTATTTCTAAATCCTATCTAGACCATAAATTAGAGCTGCGACCGACATCAAGAAAACTTTCATATGAATATATATGCTACATTACAGCTGTCACATTATGAGCGAGCAATCAGACAGCCCCAACAAAATCAATGATACAGCTAATCATGACAAGGCAACGATCATAATATTCTTTATCTACTACTACCCTATTATGATTCTATGAATAATTTTGTCAAATGCAATCAGAATTCATTGTATTTTTCAGATAATTCTCTTTTAGAGTTGATAAGATTGTATTATTTTTATTTTTAAACTAAATTATTTATACTTTATTATTAGATAATCACTCATTCACAAATCTTGTATGGGATTCTAAGAACTGTATGAATAACTACATCATCGATATTAAACATTTTGATTATAAAATATAAATGGGACAAACGAAGGGATCCTAAGGCAAGTCCAATGGTACGGGAAGCACCCAATCTTTGTCTTAACAAATTTGCATTAATACATGTAAAGTCTCAAGCTAGGTAACCCTCTTCTTCTTCTTTCAAATGCTTTAGTCAAAACCTCTGACGAGAGAGAGAGAGACAGAGAGAGACTCTCGGATTTGCTAAAGCAAGCAAATCCGTTGTTCTTTCATGATGCAGCGGTGGAACAGAAAGAAAACCCATTTTCCTTTGCTGGTGGTTCTCTTACTAGTCTTCATAGTTTTTACAGTCCTCTACAACGAAAGTAACATCCAGCGAATCCAAGAAAACCCGGACCATGTTCATCATCATCAAGAAGCTTCGGACAGATATGTTAAGCCAAATCGTTTAAACCCAGGTCAAGGTACGCGAGTTTATAGCGCTAGGGATCTGGGTCTACTTTACTCTGTTTTTTTTTTTTTTTGGTTTGCCTTTGAATTCTTGGATAAATTTCTTTACTTGGGTGTCTTGGAATCGTGCTTTTCCTTGGGTTTGGTTTGATGGGTCTTTGTTGGTTTTCTTGGATTGTAGAGGTTTTGGATAGATTCAGTAAGTGTAACTCCACAAGGGACTATAGTGGTCGGAGAATTGCATGGGTTGACCGTCCGGCGGTGAACAGTCAACGGAGAGTGGCTTCGCAGACCTGTGATGTGTTCTCGGGGAAATGGGTGTTTGATAATACTTCTCATCCGCTGTACAATGAGTCGGAGTGTCCGTACATGTCGGACCAATTGGCGTGTCACAAGCATGGGAGGTCTGATTTGGGGTACCAGTACTGGAGATGGCAACCCCACAACTGCAATTTGAAGAGGTGATTTTCTGTCGTTCCTTTGTTTCTGGTTTGTCGCTATGGGCATTGATTGATGCTAGTGTAATTTTAGAGCAAAATTAATACTTTTGAATTTCATAGAATCCGATGTTCTCAAAAAATGCTGTCTTGCAAATGTAGTGCAAAAAATGGTACATGGTTCATGTGAAGTTCCGATTTAATTGGTATTAATTGATTTTTCTTTTCTCTTTATTTGGGCTTGTTTTGTAGATGGAGTGTGACTGAAATGTGGGAGAAGTTGAGAGGGAAAAGGCTAATGTTTGTGGGGGATTCACTTAACAGAGGGCAATGGATATCAATGTTGTGTTTGTTACAGTCGGTGATTCCGGCAAACAAGAGAACCATTACGCCAAATGCCCCTCTTACAATTTTCAGAGCAGAGGTAAGCTAGGCCTTGCCCAGGTGGTTGGAGTAAATGTATGAGTCATTTGATTGTCTGTGTAACAAGGGGTAAAGAATGTGTCAGCAACTGCCCGTGAGGGTTAAGCTCAGATAGTTGACTCATTTGGCTAATACCACAAGATTGTCTAATCAAGTCCTCACTCAACCAATACACGACCGTTCTTGCAAGTGGGGTCATGTATCTGGGATTTACCCAACGGGATGCGTCACAAAGTGGCCTTACCTTGAAGGGGTTCCACGTCACTAACAAAAAAAAAAAGAACAGAATGTGCCTGCATATGTTTATAAAGTTCATTAGGGAACATTTTAAGTAGGTGATAACTTTTGATAACTAACAAGAGACATGAATTTGGGGGGGTTGAGTTGTGCTTGCTTAGGGTGGGGTAAGATTATGACTACCAAAAAGATATATTGAGAATTTCATATTGTTGTTCTTCATTGTTATATCTTGTGTCAATTGCAGGAATATAATGCAACTGTGGAATTTCTCTGGGCCCCATTACTTGTTGAATCTAATTCTGATGATCCCGTGAATCACAGATCGGATGAACGGATAATCCGTCCTGATTCAATCCTTAAGCATGCATCGCAGTGGGAGCATGCTGATATACTAGTTTTCAACACATACTTGTGGTGGCGACAAGGCCCAGTTAAGCTGTTGTAAGTATACTAATACCATCCTGGTTTCTGACTTGGAAAAATGACTAATTCAGGAAAAATATATTTATTGGCATCCTCGCATTTTTCGCAGATGGAGTACTGAAGAAAACGGGGTATGTGAAGAATTAGATGGGCTAGGAGCCATGGAAATGGCCATGGGGGCATGGGCAGACTGGGTGGCTTCTAAAGTTGATCCCCTCAAGAAGCGAGTCTTTTTTGTTACCATGTCCCCGACGCATCTCTGGTGAGTGCCAAAAGCCTTAATTTTCAATTTCCTTTCAGTTTAGGCACCAGTCGTGCAATCAATACCAAGTATTGGATTGTTTCTTCTGTCCACTATTACAACTTTAATTTAAGCTCATAAAAAGTTAAGAGGTAGTATGTTTTAGGAGTTTGTGTTTAGGAGCATTGATGCTCTATTGGTTATAAAATGTGTAGAAAAGAGAGCTCCGGTTGCTCTGCGGTCACAGTCTGTTCGACCTGGACTGCCAAAAACGAAAAGTTCAGGCTTTTCAAGGAAGATGGAAGGACCATTAGGGTTCGGGAGATGTTTTAGTACATAAACTTAGAATACTCTAAATCTGATCTAAGAAATTCTTTATTTTGAAAGAAAAGAAATTAAAATCATAGTTGGCCATTAAGCCAACAGGATTATGTCATTTGTCAATATCAACGTTTGCCTGTAATCAACTGAATAAATTTTGAAAAATTATATTGTGCTCAGGAGTAGAGAGTGGGAACGAGGAAGTGAAGGTAATTGCTATAATGAGAAAACCCCTATAGATTTGGAAGGCTACTGGGGAAGTGGTTCTGACTTGCCTACAATGAGCATGTTGGAGAAGGTCCTCAGTAGGTTAGGTTCAAAGGTTTCAGTTCTCAATATTACTCAACTCTCGGAGTATCGGAAAGACGGCCACCCTTCAATCTACCGCAAGTTTTGGGAGACACTGAGGCCGGAACAACTGTCGAACCCTGCGAGTTACTCTGATTGCATACATTGGTGCTTGCCTGGTGTACCTGATGTGTGGAATGAATTACTTTTTCATTTTTTGTAAAAACAAATGTATACTAGAAAGGTCTTCTTAGTTGGTTTGATATAGAGAATTAACAATGGAAGAGGGAAGTTTGAGTTTTGATCCTGCCAATGCATTGATGCTTCAATTCTTAAGGAAAGTGGTTGCTTGTAACAAGATACTCTGTTAATTTATTCAGTCCAAATATTAAAGATCAAGATTTGGGCTGTGTTAATTCTTTTGAGAGGGTGTTTTTTGTTTTTGTTTGAAAAAGTATTATGATGTGATATAAAAGTAAAAATAGTTTTGAGTATTTTATATTTTGGGTCATTAATGTTTTTATTTTGAAAACAGAAAACAAAAAGAAAATGAAAAAGCTCTAGGAAAAAAAGATGAACATTGCTCTTACCAATAACGAGAATGAAATTAACCCACCATCTGAATGCAGATTCATTGAATTAATCTTCGTTGGATGGATTAATTCTAGTGTGGATTAGATGATTTTAATCTTGTGACTCATTAAAATGTTATTTTTAATATAAGTTTGAAGGTGTTTATCAATTGAATCCAAGATTTAAGCAATAGTTAATAGGTGCATTTGATCAAACTTTTTATAATTTTCTTTTGCATTTTGGTTGGAAGTGTTCTAAAATGATCTAATGTAAAAGTAGTTTTAAGTATTTTGCATTTAAAGTTATTTGTTAATATTTTTATTTTTTATTTTTTTGCTAAAATTAAAAAACTTCTCTAGAAAAAATTGTCAAAAGAAGCCATTTACTTTTATTAGTTTTATGCGTATCCTTAGTCAAAATACATAGATTTAGATTTTCACGTGAAAGTAAATAATCTATAATGTCACACCCATGTTGCAGAAAAATATTTGAGGAAATTACTAATTTTATTATAGCCTCGAAAATTGATGTGACACCCATGTTAGCGGTGTATTAATTACTTAAAAAACCTGAAATTAATGTAACACCATTCATATACTCTGCTGTCAATTTATTGAAAACTCTTACAATTGAATTGATAAGAACCCTATTATTTTCTTTCAATCAAATTTATTAAATTAATATTTTTCTTTAAAGTTAATAGGATCAATCGAGTATATGATTCTCGGATAGAGATCCACAACAATTTTGTTGTCTAAATTGCTAGTAATTCAGACATCAATTTTATTTTCCGTCCATTTGTTGGCCAGATTGACCCTATAAGAATTCTCTTATATTTGTTGTCAAAATTACTAGCAATCTGAACAATAATTTGTTGGGAATCCAAATCCATAATTCTCACATGTTCTAAAGATATATATAAATTTAATAGATTAAGTTTGGAAGAAAATTTCCTTCAACCCAATTCAAATGAAAACTTTGTCCAAAATTAAAACACCATTTAGATCAAACAAACATTGTTACTTTATCATTATATTTACAGATTGGTCATTGACTCTTAGTAATTGTGAGAAAGTATCCCCATTACAGACTGAACATTAAACCTACCTCAGCCCTCCAGCAGTTTAGTATTCAGCCCTTCCACCCAGAAAGGTAAAAATAGCAAAATTGCTTACAGAATGTTTAACAAAATTGTATTAGTAACGGTAATAACTATACATGCTCAATCAACCAAAACCTCTAAAAAAATGGTAGTTGGCTCAAAACTGAAGAAGCTCATGCTACTGCATACATAGTGTCACATTTATAGATTCTTTCAACATTTGGCGATAAAGACATGCAAAAAGAAACTATAATCGAAGCTTCTTTCAACATCAATAGTTATAGAGTTCAAGCGCAAAGAAGAGGCAGACATTCTAACCAGGAACCAGATTGTGCCACCAAATGAAGCTTTTCAAGCATTCTGAATGATGGACTCGCCATATCCGTTGACTTTGCCCTGGAATTTGCACCAAGATGGAGAAATTTGAGATTAGAATAAATAGCATATAGGGGCTAGATATCCCCTCATCGATGTTAAATAAAACAAACAGGAGAGACTTACTCGTCAGTTTAGATCAGCTACATTTATAATCTAGCTTTTACAATCACCAATAATAAATAAAACTTTCTCCCTAAGCTTATCAATAGTCTGCAAAAAAAGTGAAACAAGTGCAAAAGTTTATTAAACAGTAGACAACATGCAACAAATGTTATCAATATGATATCAAAGTCACAAAATGCACACCAAGCTAGAGATCTGTGCCCATCTTTGAGCAAAGGCAGCTGCATTTTTGAGGTGAGCACAATGGGGAGGATCAGAATTCAGAAAGTAGATTGAATTCTCTGTAGCTTCTGCTACCCAAAGATGATTCAATTGGTCCTTCGCTCTCTTGATAAGATTACAGAAGCAAACCTGCAATGTGGAAACTACCACTGTCACTAACTGTAGGGTTTTTTAT
>NC_081549.1:21930012-21947561 GCF_901000735.1 Corylus avellana
TTTTTTTTTTTTTTTTGTGGGGAGGATTGTGTTGGAGAACAAAGGGAAGAGGATATGCATCTTTGGATCTAAAGTGTATCATGCAGGAATCAACCATTTGTATGATTCTTTGATAAACTACAAAAATGGTATGTTGCTGCTATTTTTTGAAACAATTAAAAATCACCGAACTAACGTCTAAGCCCAACAATTCAAGGCAACAATAAAGAATCCGGGAAGCTTATACCAAGTAAAACATGAAAGCAGCAATTAGAAGTGCGAAAAAGGGCTACAACGTGTGTCTTCCATGTCCTGGGTAAGACGTTCTTCCAAAACAACGTATTATTGTGTCAGTATTTCAATAGATGGTAATCTAGAACTGGAGTTAATTGCCTTCTTATTTAGTTATCATATTGTGGATTGTCTCAGTTATGGAGCAATCAGTCATTTCATCCATTTAGTCATATTTAAAGGTGTATGATTTATGAAAACAAAGTTAAATTATTATGAAGATTGCATTTCCTTCCGTTGAATTGAATCAAATCTTCCCATGAGAGCTCTTATTCCCTCATATCTCGAAGTGATCTCTGATGAGTGATGATTGCCTCATTTGATAAAGATAAATGCCACTCTTGGAGGTGACTAAAAGGAACATGATATACTCACAGTGGATCCCGCAAGATTAGAGTTGATGGGTGCAAACGAACCATCATTAATGTATGGAGTGCAGAAGCGGATGGCAAGTAAAGAATTGGATAAGTCTTCTGACTGTGACTCGGAAATGGAGCCATCTGTCACAAACACCCACTGTTTCTTTTGGTGAGGAGCTGTAAAAACCTCCCCCACATGCACAACGACGGCAGCTATATCAAATTCGCTGAACAAGCCAAACAGTTAATGAGTTTACAACGTCTCTTTACTACTTGAAAGGAAAATGGAGGAAAAGCAAAAACGTCAGAACAGAAAGGATGAATTTGAAATTCACCTGGAAAGAGGAACTTCACCCAAATTTGACAATAAGACTGATTTGCGAGGATTGTGAAATGGCCTACAAAAGATATCTTTGAGCTAGATTCAATTAACATTCTTAATTTTTTGTAATAAGAAAGTTAAGTGGAGACTTACTTAAAGTGTTCAGTTGCTTGGGAAGATAAAGGCCGCCATTTGGTAGTGGATCCTCTTGCTTGCAAGTATAGGGTATCTGCATCAGAATTAAACGGCACAAGTCCAGCAATACCATAAGCCTGCCCCTCAACCAGCTCATGTTGCTGTCACAGTAGTAAGTAGATTAATTATAATGCTTATAAAACACACTACATAACATTCATGATAAGCATGCAGAGACGGTAACGAGAGAAAGAGAACACATTCATCATGTTGGCCTGGCAGGCGTGACTACACACATGTATGCATACGCATGGGGGTTGGGGGATTGAGGGTACAGGAGAGAGAAAAGAGGATAGGGGAGGAGGGGGAATGAGCAAACTAGATGCAAAGAAGGTGTCAAGGAAAACAGAACAACACCATTGGATTCACCTGCTTCTCTGTTGGGTTCCAGATTGTTATCAAGCCTTCCTTAGGGCTGTCCATTCCATGACAGATTTTCTTAGTTAATCCAACTATCCTCACCCTCATAAATGGGGTGACTTCTCTCTCACCTAAGCCAGCAGCTTCCAAAGCTTTCTCAATTGCTTTGTCCGTGTTTGCCTGCCTGGTTGCCTAAGTTCAAACTAGCCATAGTTAATGACCTCATTCTACATTTGGACTTTAAGTCAAGCAAAGCATCTAAAGCCCACCTCTAGTTTTGCTTGATAAGTGGTAAAAGATGTTAGTTGCTCCGGACTCATCTCTGCCATTAATACTTCAGGTTCTGCAGCTGTCTCAAGTATCTTTAAAATTTTTGCTCCTTCTTCACTATCATTGTCATCAAAATCATGTGAACCTTTTATGTCTCTTTGAAACTCGGAAATGATGCCTTCTACAACAGTAGCTCGCCTGCAGCCAAACAAAAATCATTAAACAAAAAAACTGCAACAAAGCCTTGTTGAATGTCTAAGGCCATTGCTGTAGAATTAGAGGTCCTTTTGCATCATTAACAGGAAAACCATCTCATAAACTGGCCATGTTTGGAATCACAGTATTTTCCATGGTTCCGTTTACAACTTACAAAAGAGAGATTTTAGCATGGCTACTTCATTAGTGTTCTGTATTCTCATCATATTGTATCCTACTTTTCAAGGATTATCACATCAATGTTTCTATATCGTATTGCACCCATATGCTATATACCTATCCATGATTCTAGCAAGAACAAGTATGATAGTATGCTTTACTGAACATGCATTGTTACTGAACATAAATCAATAAGGAAGGGAAGACTAAAGGACTACTGAAGTAGATAAATATTTAAAACTTCAAGTAGGCCACTGAAATCTACAAATGGATTGAGCACACAATCAATGAATGTTTTCGAGAAGTAAACAATATTAAAATTGGCTTGATATGGAAGAATAGAGGTCACCTTTGATTGTACAATTGCACCATTTTACTCTCCATCCTCTCTGATCTCACAATAGACCCTCCATTGCCTAACCTAGATGAAAGCAACAGGAATGATTTTTCATCATACAGAACAAGGTATGGATTGAAAAAAAAAATAAAAAAGAAATATCAAACTACCTCTCTTTATAGAGGACAGGGTATATCCGTCTGACTCCAACTAAGGTCCGGGGGACTGGACCCCCATTACACTTAATGCACCTAAATGCTAAAGGAGAACCAACACCTTTACCTGTGGAAATATATTCGAGGGCCATGCATTATAAGGCAAGAAGAAAAACTTGTATATATATCTTAAGGCCATATAAAACTGGAAAAAAAAAAAAAAAAAAAAAAAAAGAACCCTGTGGACAACACAAATAGTGCTTACAGAATCCCAGTCGATCAGCCCAATGAGCTCGATATGTCCCATTTCCATGCAATAGCAAACTAACTGTCCTTGACACCTGAAACCAAATAAAAACCTCAGACAAACCTCCAAAGACAGAAAGTAAACTTTTCGAACAATTCAAATTCAACAAAAAAATAAAACCAGTAAGAACCTCAAGGGGTGAAACAGGCCCAACCCAGCCACATAATCCTGCTCCCCAGATCTGCACAGGACAAAATAAACTGTAAGCAATAGACAATTCTAAAGGAAATGTTCTACTCAAAGAAGGGTAGAAAAAAAAATCCAAGAAATGAACATATTACCCGAAGTTTCTGTCCCACATACAGTTTTCCAGCAGCAAGGTGCTTCGACAGTGGTACATCCAAAACAGCATCCATTGCATACCTGTGAAACAAGATATTTCTACAGGCCAAAGAACTTTTAAATATAGTGTAAGCATCACAACATGTATCTAGGCATTTTCTTACCACCCGTCAGTTAGTTCAACTTTTGTTGTACTACTACATTCATCCCCAATTGCTGCCATGGAAGAAGTCTCAGTCTTTAGGTCACAATTTGAGCAAATAGCTGAAATGCATAGAACTATCATTGAAGAAGGTGATGCGTCCCCTTCCAGAATTCTCTTGATTGAAGAACGGTGGCCATGATTGACTTCTCTTTCATATCTATGTAAATGCATACAAATTGTTCTCATGGAAGTCTTATACACCTAGACTAAACATACAACTAATGATAATTAAATACCTATACTTCAATTCCTCGAGCACATTGGACACTGTCAAAAACTTTCCAGCAGCTTTAGTGGGATAGCTTCTCTCATAGCATGCTAGTTTCCAAACAATCCACTTGTAGTGATTTATGACCCACCTAGACAGATATTATGCAAAGTGCGAAACAAAGATCAGAGGCAGAGTACAATATTATCTAAATTGATAGAAAAGCATAAACAACCACACTGTTGAAAAGCCCTGAACCATAAACAGCACAGAAGTTCCTTAGTGTTCACAACAACCACATTGAAGGTGCTGCACAATCCAACCAATCCAATTACCAGATCAATCCTATTTAATAATTACATGGGCAGGCCAACTCTATGACAAGTTGATGATAGATTATGAAGCTAATATTGTAACTAAAGTTTGCATAGATCATACTGAGCATCTGTAAACCGAGAAGCAATGTAACTTTAAAAATATAGTAGAGAAATTACTCTTTTGAAGCATATTGCATGGATGCTCCAGACTGAGCCAATATGTGGAAAAAAGCTTCTGGTCCAATGCAATTTAAGCCAGACTCGTCATGAAACATGTACTTTTCTGCATTGGTTGATGTGATGCATCTGACCTGGTCTGACAAAAGCTCCAACTATATTCATTTGTGTTAGAACTGAATATATTCTAATAATTTGGATGTGTAAAATGGTGTCATTACCAAAAGAAAAAGAAACTTCTAGAGGGAAAACAACAGTACTGATAGTCTATTTACCGTATTCTGGTGTAATGGTGGTGCTTTAAAATATTCCTTGACATACATTCTTGGAATCTGAAACGGGTATCGTGAGGAAATTCTCTTTCTGCAACTTGAGTGTTCAGATGGTAGAGTAGATAAACCTGATGGAACATGTAGCTTACTTGAGGAAGCATTATAACCAACAAAAACACAAAGCTATTTCAAAAGACCTGCATGAATTTTACCATTAGGAACTAATGGAACATTCTTATTCAACGGAGTGGAGAATTTGGAACTGCGGGGCTTTTTGAACGGAGAAGCAGAACTCTTTCCAAGTATTCTCTTTACATTAGCTATTTGTCCGTTATTTTTGCAAACTGTGCCAATGGTATTTGAAATATCAACCAATGGTCTGGCTGGTGACCGTCCAAGTGGACTAATCCTTGAACTGACACCATTAGCCAAAGAACTTTTTGCTGCTGTATTAGGATCACCTTGCCTGTCGCTTAGACGCTTCTCTAGAGAAGATGCATTAGTATTTAACCTACAAACACTGTCATAATGAACAGCATCAAATTCTTTGATCAAGTTATTCCCTGAAATAATATGTTCTGACTTGACTGATAACTGCACTTGATTAGAAGATGATCGCAACGGGGTTACAAAACTTTTTGACGAATTTTTGTTGTTTGCCATTTCCTCGCAATAAAAGGGAGTGCAAGGATCATTTCCCTCATTTGACAAAATATCATTGAATCTGGCCTCTGAAAATGAAAAAAGTGAATCATCTGCATCCTCCTCATTCAAGAAAGTTCCCAACTCCGGGTCACCAAGAAGGCTCCTAGCACGCTTCAGTGCATCACTGGAGACAGATATAGATCTTCCACCTGCCGTGTGGAACTTGATTGGAGGTGGTTTGAGAGCTGAACTCTGCATTTCAGGTTGCATAACGTTTGGATTTGCCTGATTCTTCAATCTGCTTCCTGCTGAACCAGACATGGAAGTTAACAAAGGTCTCGAAACTGATGTACCATCCTTAATATCACAATTGCTCACACAGTCTCTCATTTCTGAATGGGATGGACTTTTCCATCCAAATGGTCCATTGGGATTATATGGCTTCACTGAATGTTGAAGACCTTGAAAAATACAATTATCATTATCTTCTTCCAATCCCAACAATGTTTTAGCTCTAACCAGACCATCTGAAGATATATTGACAGTTTTCCCAGAGCCCGTCTGGAAGAGAGAATTTGAGGAACCACATCCATTATCTCTAGCTAGCACTTGGCCTGCACAACATTCTATGAGGTAATAAAAGCTGTCTCCAAAAGACCAAGATAAGAATACTTGGTTTTATCAAATTATGAGACGATATATACATGTTCTACATCTAGTATTAATAAAACAACGCCGTTCTCTTTGATCACAAAGAAACTACATGAAGAAAGAACATAACATCGAGTTTCATATTCACTATTATTTTCGCTTTCAATAAGGGAAAAAATCAACTAATTTGAAGTCTTTAATACTTTTGGGGATGCAATCAATTAATGTCTTTCACTTTCTTAAGAACTACACAGCACAAAATGTTAGCCCCAATAGTTTCCTTCCCGTTACATCCCTCAGCTTTCTTGGTAAACAAACAGACTATAATTAAAGAAAAGAGTAACATAACCATCCAACTAATTATCAAGTTTATTATATATTACCATCACAATTGATACCACCAAGGACCTTGTTACATACTATATCCCAAAATCAGAGAAATTCCCCAAATTCTGAGGGCCGTGAGTACCTGTGTCGTCGCCGAGAACAGATAATGCCTTGGCTATCGAAGACTGCTTCACCGCAACCGATTTTCCCAACCCGGTTCGGAACATCGGAGAGCTCCCAACGCCTTCATCGCGATTTTCCAGAAGCTTCGAACACCCTGTGGCAAACCAAATCAAAATCCAGAGCACAAATTAAGCAACGAAAAACAAGCTTGAGAGAGAGAGAGAGATGCCTTGGAGAACAAGATCTGACATGGAAGGTAGACGAGAGCTGCCGTTCGGTGAATCAAAATGTTCGTCATCGGGATTGATTTGGAGGTCTCGGTCGTAGATTTCCCACCGGAAACTGTTGCCGGCGTCGGAGAATATCTGCCACGTCGACATTCTCCGGCGTCGGGTGGATTTTAGAATTGTAATTAGGACTTTCTGTGAAGAGAAACGGTGAAAGGCTGCTTTGGCTTTCTTTTGTTTTCAGCTAAAGAAACGTTTTTTTTTTTTTTATTATATTTCGAGAAGGCGGGAAAGGTAAAATTGATGGAGGGGGATTTGAATCCCTACAAATCATTATTAAAAATTATTAATAATCATGATTAAAAACTATATTAATTTTGAGATAGTTAAAAAAAAATAGTATATTGCATTACTTGGGTAAGCCTCATGCTCCACGCCATAAATTTGGACAATAATTGTAAGAAAATTTATATGAAATTCATTTAATTAGGTGATTGGACAATTCAAAATTTATTTGGATAAGTTTCATATGAACTCTCTCAAGATTGTTATTTAAATTACTAACTATAATATAAGCAAATTGCTTGAGATCTCAATCAATCGGAAGGACTCGTCAAGGTTCTCTCACAATCTCGTGCTCAATTTCAAGAATTCTAAAAATTCTCTATTACAAGAGATTTTGATATATTGGAGGACACATCAAATTGAGATCCTTTGAAATTAGACTGTCAAAATTCTATTGAAATTCAAGTATCCAAAAAAAGAGAGTTGTGTCTATTTGTGAGAAGCTCTAAGGTGTAGAGCTTCTGCAAGCGAGTTTTAAGAGAAAGATCCTCTCAATTTTAAATAAAATGGAGGAAATTCATTTAGTTGTTTTAAGATGGTATTTTTGTCAAAAAAAAAAAATAGTAAAATAGTAAAATTACCCCCCCTAAAAACAACTAACTAAATGAAATGGAGAAGATCCAAGTCCCAAGTTTTACAACTTCCTTTCTTAAGTTCAAACTTTAATAAAATTTAGAAGAGATTCTCATCCAATCACCAAGTGTGAGGGACCATAGGGGACACGATGCGGTCACAAGTACCAAATCTTTCTGGGGGCACTATGGGGCTGATGCAGGCCAAGATGTTATGGGCCGATGTACATGAAAACGGGCCGGTATATTAGATGAGCCTTGAGTTGGAGTAAGACTTTTTGGATATAATTGATATACGGTGGAAACTGCCCAATGACAAGTCATTTTCATTGTACCCTAACATAATTTACAACAATTCATACTCATAATAAGCAATTTTTTTAACATGAAATAAAAAATAGTAGGCACATTGCTTTGTCAGCCTTTTTTTTTTTTATTAAGTTATTTTTATATTTTTAAATCAAGAGTATAAATAAAAAAAAGATATCGATAATCGCATCCGCAACGGAAAAGATATTGGAATGCTAAGTAGGATTGAGAGACAACCTATTTTGTCGTATTATTGGTATAAAAATGTACGCTTCTATAAATTTTTCTAAAAAAATTATGAAGAAGGTCATATCTCAGGAAATTGCATTACATGGAATCCACAAAATCCCTATCTAAACTCGTCTTCCTTTCAATGCTATGTAGAGGTATGATTACATGTTTGTTATTTTTCTTTCTCTAATTCAAAGTTCAATATTCACGACTCATTTTTTCAATTTGGTTTTCTGTAGTTTTCAAAGAAGATACACACATGTAATCATCATTCCTTTGTAAATCAGAGGACGTCTGATCCGGTTTTGTCGTGCTGCGGACCCACCATAGCATCATGGTCACATTTACACAGGAACGTTATATACAGATATATAACACTAGATCTCCGCTCTGACTTTTTGACCTTCTGGCATGTTTGGTCGTCACCTGATTTGTTCGGTCAAGAAATGGAAAATAAATGTGAAGACTCTAAATTCCCCCCACTTCTTCCAAAATGTACACTAATATTATATATACCCCTGATTTGTTATGTATTTTTTTTATTAAAAAAAAAAAAAATGTCAGAAGTATATGCTTTTTACGCAAAAAATAAGTTTTTTTTTTTTTTTTAATAATATTAACAAAGAAGTAATTTTATTAAAAAAAAAAAATTATGTTTCTCTCATGCAAAAGACACATGACAAATTCCTTCAACCTAAAAATATTATGTTTCTCAAGTAATTCTAGGTGGCCTACTTGTGTCCCACTAAGAATGATGTAGCTATTAAAATCACAATTTGATCAAAATTCAATAATGATCAATCACAAGCTCAATGGTGATTTTAATAGCCACGCCATTTTTAGTAGAACACAAGTAGACCACCTAGAATTACTCATATTTCTCACATACCAAAAAACACGTGAAGTAATTAATTGATATATTGTGTTTTGGGAACAAAATGATCCTTATAATTAGCTATTTGAATTGGAAGCCTCCCCTTCTTCCCCTTCTCCCACATTGATTAGAAAAACCAAAAAAATAAAAAACAAATTGGCAGCCCCCATAAAGAGGGGGATATTAAGATCACTTGTCTCGAGCAGTTCGGAGACTAATTAAGATCTACTTATTCAAAGCAAGCGAACTCTACAACGGATTAGAATTCATAGTAATTAACTATAATTTGGGTAAATATTGTAAAATAGCTCATATAAGACGACTTATTTGCTCAAATAAGTAGCCGTACGGTCCAAAGTTATTTTGGCAAACCTCGGCTCCCATTAGCACCGATTTCCTCACCAAGACTGGCTCCAACCCTCTCTGGTTGATTAGTTAGGGCTCATTTGGGCCACACACTTGCCGTTCAATCTTTATGGTTAGGCAATTATGCACCCTAATCTTAATATATTGTATAAGTTCACCTTTCAAGTTTGTCCAACTCAAAACAAGAAGGTAAAACGTTTCTTTCATTCTATGCGCCTCTAGAGAAGTGAGACATGTGAAAAATTATATATATAGATATATATATGTGTATGCGATTGAACATGCAGAATATAATACAAGATATATATATATATATATATTCATGTTATATATGCCTTATAGTAGTTTACAAGTGTTTTGAATTTCTTAATAAGTAACTTCGCGCCTTTGAGACTTTAACACTAACAACTCTGGCTCAAGAAGGCTAATGTGTTACATTATCTCCCTACACGATTAAGTGATATATATATTAATATATATATATATACTTCGGAAACATAAGGTCATAACACATCAAATAAGTATATATATATCATGTTATATATGCCTTATAGTAGTTTACAAGTGTTTTGAATTTCTTAATAAGTAACTTTGCGCCTTTGAGACTTTAACACTAACAACTCTGGCTCAAGAAGGCTAATGTGTTACATTATCTCCCTACACGATTAAGTGATATATATATATATATATATATATATATATATATATATATATATATACTTCGGAAACATAAGGTCATAACACATCAAATAAGTGATCCAAGGGCGGAACTAAAATGTTTAGTTTGGGGGGCAAAATTTAAAAAGAAAAAAAAAATCTTAGAGGGTAAAAGTTAATTTTTAAAGGTATATTTATTTTTTTATTTTTTATTTTTTTTTGGGTCCAGTACCCTATTGGCTTGGGAGGGCTCGGTCCCCTCCAAACCAAGGGGTGGTTCCGCCCCTGAAGTGATCATAACATAACTTAATATGTCAAGTGACCGAGGCACTAACCAACATAACATAATACAATATAATATACTTTAGATGATTATGTATATGCTATGTTATATTATGGTATATTAAAATTGCTCTGGTATTTTATTTATTCTTGGTATAATTAGTGGTTATCTTATTATAAAAAGTGATAAAGTCTTCTGTTGTGGGATTTTTAGTGAGAGTTTAAGATATTTTGTCTTATTTATTTGGTAAATGAGTCTGGGAGGTGAACTACGAAATTAATTAATTTATCGCGACATTACAATCACCTCCCATGTTGAAGAAGCAGGTTGAGGCATTTAATACCACTTGATCCACGATAAGGAGAAGGAACATGGACGACGCCAAGCCGATAAGCTACCCCCTAAATAACCGTTACAAGTAACCCAACTAAAGGATTACATGTGGTAGGGAATACATAGGCACCCATGTGCTCGAATAGGTGAGCATAGGTATAACATGGAAGGTAAATCCCTTTACCATACAATTCACATGTCTACTAAATACAGATGGCTCCTTGATTCGAAGAGTCATTTTTTCTAAGAGCCTTACTAACTTAAGCATCATAGTTATTCTCCATTGACTAACCTATGAACCTTTATTGTCTAATATTTTGCAAGAGTATCATACGTGGGAATAACTCAGTGGATTTCAAATCTATCATACATATTATCAACGGATTTATATATCTCATACGCGTAGAATACATAACAAAATGATACAAAAAATATCAATTAATATAATTTTCATGTGGTTTTCTATGTATTAAGGGTCTAAACATACTATCTCAATTAATCATATAATGGTAATCATCCTAAGCATAAGAGAATGGAAATACTCCCCTTAAAAACTACATGTTTTCTTCACCATAACATTACAAGGTAGCTAGTTTCAAACTGGTTTTCAGCAACACGTACAATTATCACTAATATAGTCACTAATATCATTATAACCCATTGTTGCCATGATCGCAACCACCACTATTATCACTATCATCAGTAAAACTAAGTATCATTATTATCATAAAATAATTGTCACTATTTATCATTATCGTTGAATTATTATACCTCAACTTCTCAATCTCTAAATAGACTCATTCTAATAGTATAAATTCAAATCGGCATAATTGTACGTAAGTTATATGGATTTAATTTCATCACTTTGAAAGATTTTTAACTTATTTTATTTTATTTTATTTTTTAATCTAAACACGAAACAAAAGGAATTTTTAAATTTATACTCCTAATAAAATAAAATTCCATAGTCTACCTTGTAACAATGCCGCACTGATCATTTTTAAATACAAAACTCTTAAGGTATTGTTTAAAAGCACGTTTATGGATAAGAATTGACTAGATTTTGAGTAATCCGCCTTCTTGTTAGTGCAGGTAAACTTTATAAATTTTTTTTTAATATTTATTATTTAAATTGCAAAAAAAAAAGAAAAAAAAAAAAGCTAATGTACAGGCAAGCGTACAACGCGTCTAGGCCGTTAGATGGTCGGCTAAGTTTAATCCACGGACAGGAACTACCTACCAATTGTCTGTGACTTCTAGTGCGTCACGTTAGCCAGTAGGGCAGGCCCCCGTGGATTCAAAAAGTCAGTCCACAAATATCACGGCCAGGTAATAATACACTTTGACCAAAATGGCCTCTATGTACGGATACATGCACGAGGCACGTCGTAAAAAGTCTATCAATCAAAGGAAGTGAACCGTGGAGGAGGGGCATTTAGGGATGAATTTGCATCGCTAGTCCTGAGAGACTTTTCTCTGGGGCATGTACTTGTGGGGAGGAGAAAGAAAAAGAACGACTCAGAGCTCTGCAATTTCCGAGGCACCCCTCCGAGTCAGTGGAGAGCTGCTTCTTTTTTGTTTTTTTCTCAAGAGTCAAGGGGGGTTGTTTGGAAATTTCGAATCATTATTGATTACATTGGGATTTTCCTTTGAAATTAGCAACCACCTTCTTGAAATTCTCCCTTCAATTTACTTAAAAGGTAATTAAGGTAATTTGTTGTTCAAATTGTTTATAATTTGGTCAATAAACTTGTTAAGATATTTGGGTTTTTTTTTTTTTAGTAAGTGTTAAGATATTTGGGAGTCATTAGCTCATTTGCTATGGATTCATGATTCATCGCATTATGATAATTTTACTGGTTTTCTTAAACTGAAGATTTATTATTTATTTTATTGATTTTATTGCCCATCTTGATTCATTGTAGGAAAAAAAAAATCAATATTTAAGTGTTAGGTTTGCACAATTTCAATTTACTACTTTATAATTTTAATTTCAACAATCAAATCATTAGGTTTTTATCTTAATTTCAAATAGGTCATTTCATTGATATGTCATCCTATTAATTAATTGTATTTCATGTTTCGCATTTGATACATGACAATCGCACATTCTACATAGCATATTTATTTTGAATTACAAATATATTTTAAATGACAAAAATAATAGTACTTTTTTAAAAAGAGTGAGCCAATTGGCCACTCCTAATTGGAAAAAGGGGCAGGGGTTCACCCTTAACTATATGAGGAGCGGTGGCACCTCTTCGATAAAGGATAACCTCCTCGCATAGAATAGAATGATAGCTGCCCTTCTTTGTGAAGGCCCCTCACATGTATAAGGTTGATTGTCTCTAGCTCTCTTTGTGAATGATAGCCTCTCCTCACGAAAAGGTGGTTGGCCACTCTTTCTTTTCTTTTTTCTTTTTCTTTTTTTTTTTAAATTTATAATTTAAAATAAATGTATTACGTAGAACTTACCATTATGACGAGTCGAACAAAAAATAAAAACATAGTATCAATTTATTAGTAGTTAATTCATTGGACAACAAATTGATGAAAAGATTATCTAAAACCAAATAAAACCTAAGAATGTAATTGTTGAAAGAGGGACAAGTTTGTGTGGCAAGGAGTCTTACCAGAAATGGTCTTCTGGAACCAACACTGGCTGAAGCAATTGCAACTTTTCATGGGGCATCTCCCTTTCAAGTTCTGCTAGTTCAGCATATTTTTTTAAAAAGTGATTCTTAGTGGTTATTGATGCTTTAGTCTCTACTGACCGCAATGAGAGTAAGTTTGGGCATATTGTGGATGATACAAAAATAATACTTTAATTCTTTCTCTCAATGGACATGTGGACATGTGGACATGTGGGTAGAGATGCAAATAGAGTTGCCCATTACTTAGCTAAGGAGGCAACAAAATATGTCATGGATAGAACTTGGTGGAATGAACTCTCGGGTTATATCAATGATATTGTAAGACTTGAGCAATCTGTTCAATCTTGATTTCTTTGTTTAATGAGAAGTTCTGAAGTATTATTTTCAAAAAAATAAAAAAAGTAATTGTTAAAAGACAAAAATCAGGGACTAAATTAAAACCGCTCGAAAACATAGGTTGTACATTTAATTTTTCCTTTCAATTTTTTTGAAACGAAGTATTTTTTTTTTTTCTTTCATTATATAAAGTAATGATTGTCGTGAATTGGTTCCTTGAATGAAATATTCTGACAGAACATCATGTTTGGTGCATTAAAATTGGGCAAGATTAGAAAACATTAAACATGTTTGGTCAAGATTATATGATCTATGATCGGTATCTATAATGTTTATAGTGATAAAATAAAATGGTCATGATGGGAGTGTTTTTTCTTTATATGGTGCTTGACTCTCTTTTTAACCACACTTACCCTAATTCCCGGAGAGTCGATGAGATAGGAATGAGGTCCCCATTAATTAACTATTGTGATATCAAACGTGTAAAATGTTATATATATATATATGCTACTCAAAAGGTACAAAGTAAGAAAAATAAAAAAAAGGAAGACTCCTCCATGCACAAACAAATTTTGAAAACAAACCATCAATTTGCCAAATTATAGTGCTCCGTTTGTTAATACTTTTTAGAAGGTAATTTATATATTTTTGTTTGAAAGAATGTTCTAATGCAACGTAAAATGAAAGTAGTTTCAAGAGTTTTGCAAGTAATTTGTGTTATGGATTATTTGTTAATGTTTTTACTTTAAAAAGAAAAAAAAATGTTATCAAATAAAGTCATATTTTTTTCAAATTTACTTATCAATTCATGTGAATACGTCAATTATTAAACAATTAAATTCAATTATGGTAAACAATATAATTGTCATGTAAACTACTCCGTCAATTTATATAAAAATATATATACTTTTCCTTATAATTAAAGCAGCAAAACCCTGAAATTGGAATCCTACTATAAACAAGAACCATCATTTTATCAACAAAAAAAATGAAAAAAGGACCATCATTTTTTTCTATTTTTAAAACTCTCTATTAGGAATGTGTCACAGTCTACTACAGATCTGACCAAAGTTGTCGACAATGGTTTAAATATGGGTCCGCTAATATGGTAATGATGGACCTTTTTTTCCTTATATGGGCATGGTAATGATGGGAATGTACGAGAATTAAAAGTCTATTTGGTGGATGTCATTATCATAATTCATAAATATAAATTAATTCCTAATTTTGATGAATTCTCAGGTTCACAGTTCACACCAAGCAATCGGAAAAAAAAAAAAAAAAAAAGAAAAGAAAAGTTTTTTATTCTAATATCTAGAGTATTATATATATTTTTATTATAAATTCTTCTTACATTAATGTATAAATTTAATATTTTAATGAATAACGTGATAAGTAATGTGTGGATTGATATATCAATTTGTAAAGAGCTTATAGTAAAAACTATAATATACCTAACTTATTGTTTATAACACTTTCACCTTCATTGAGGTGCTAGTGGTTTGTCTATAATGAGTTAACATCTCTAAGCTTGTTTTTAGCTTCTTTTATAAGATAATTTAGCTTTATGTCTGTCCTGTAATTTTCTTTTTATTTTATGAACGCCAGTTTGTTAAAAATAATAATAATAATTTCAAATCTCTAGTGGAATCTTGCATCCAATTTAATAGTGCCAAGGAGAGTTTAACATTTATACATATTGAGGCAATTTTGGTATCTCTAATGAATTGTAATAGCTCATGTGTTCTTCTGTTTTCCCTTAGGATAAAGGTGGTAGATTTATTTGTTTTTTCATTAGAAGTGTAAGAATAGTTCTTAGGACAACAAACTCTTTTATTATATTACAAAAAATAATAAATAAAATAATTTTATTGATTAAAGTTCAATAATGTTCTAATTAATAAGAGAATTCATGATAAGTGAAATGCAAATGACCTATCATAGATATGCTTTTTTTTAAAAAAAAAAATTGAAGTGGTTAAGATACACCATGTACAATATTAATCATTAACCCAAAGATTAATGAGAAAAAGAGAAGTAATCATGAAGCAAAAGAATGGTAGAGTTTCTTAAACCATCAAATAGAATGAGGCCAAAAAGATTGGGTTGGGGGCCAGAGGACCTCTCCACTCCATTTGAACTGAAGAGGAGTCGGTCCTCTAAAATTAGAGGGTAAAATTGTCAAAAAAAAATATATATATATATATAAAATAACAAGTTTGCCCTCTAATTTTAGAGGACAGGTGGAATGCATTTACTTTCCTCTAATTACCACTCTATATATATTTACAATGTTTCCTCAATATTTCAATTTTTTCAATGTACTCAATTTACTATTGAGATTGCAATCTCTTTCTTTCGCAATTTAAAATGATAAAAGTACCTCAAATCTACATTTTCATAAATTTTTGTTTGAATATTTTTCATTTTTGTTATTTTAAGTGTTTTTATTATTTTCGAGAAAGAAAACATTGCAACTCTAATAATAGCTAGCTTGTAGGATGTATTACAACACCAATGGTAAATTGAGGGAACATTATAATGTAGTTAAATGGGGTAAATGTAATTTTTTTAAAAAATAAAAAATAAAAAATAAAAAAGAAGAAGCTTGGACAAAGATGTAATATTGAAAAGGAATATGGTCCCTTGTGAGCAGAATACATGCATACGTAGAATTGGAGTGTATAGTAAACGTAGTCGGCAAGGGCATTAAAAAGACAGACAGCATACACAGAAATGCACGTAAAAAAACAAACGCACCCACCCACCACCCACCCCGCTCGCACAGTCGCACTCACATAATCACATTGTCAAATCAGGAAGCATTTATAGTCAAGCTTTCCATGGCTACAGGAAAGATCCCCCTCCATGTTTCTCTAATTGTCTGCATTTACCCACGTTCTCTTCTCTTGCTTCTATAAATACCACTTCTCTTCCCAACCCCTCTACTCCACCATTTCCACAGAGCTCCTTCAAGGCTCCCTCCGAATTAAGGGCTTCCACAAGTATGGAAGAGTCTGTTAAGCTCAGGAGGGATAGCGCCATGGACGTACGGCCTTGGCTATTGGCTATTCTTGATGGGTTTTGATTCTTCTGTTCTGTAGCGCTATCCATCCTGAGTTTCACTGGTTCTTCTTGCTCGATCGATCTCTCTCTCTCTCTGATCTCCCACTGCTGCAGTTTCACCTAAGAAAACCAAGAATGTTCTTCATGTGGGTATGCAATGTTACTCCATTCACATCACATCCCCATTATTTTCGTGTTTTAATGTACGACATGCCTTTGTGTTTTTGGGAAGTAATTAATGTTGTTAATTTTTTCGTTTTTCTTTGTAAAAAATAAAAAAAATTTCTTACAAATTAGATTGCGGAGATTGAGGTTTTTTAAAAAATAACATATTATTCTCACATATTTTTTTAATAATATTAATAAATAAAAAGTGATTCTCGTGAAGTGAAATCAATTTATAGAAGTGACATATATCAATTGCATAAAATATCTTATTTAGAAATTGGTTTATATGAATTTTTTGCAAATAAATTTGTAAGAAATTTGTGGAATTGTAGGAACTCCAACAAGAGAAGAAGTGGTATATTGGAGTTGTCTTGAGTCTCTAGACGAAGTGAAATATGGGTTCTTTTTGCTTGAAATCATTAAATTGCTTATCTTTATTTCCCATGTTCTATGTTGATGATGATAATGGTAATATTAGTAGCATAATGGTGATGTATCTAACGGCATAAATAATTTTGCTTTATTAGTTTGTCAACATATTTATAATGTTGCATTATTTATACTATTAAATTATAACCATGAAATGAAATGAAATGATTGCTCTCCATTTCACTTAATGGGGAGAATGCTATTCGTCTATTCCCATTTGAGTGGGAGGAAACTTATCCTACTGATTTTCATGGGAACATATATAAAAAATTATATGATTGGCTGAAAATGAATGTGAGAACAGTATTTTCTAATGTTAAATGTTAGTTTCTTAGATTGAATTGATTTTTTTCGGAAAAAAAAAAAAAATCTCAATTTTAATATATTATGGACATATACCCTTTGCTTTTGAGCATATAATCCATTCTCCATATACTAAGTGAAATACAATGAATTGATTATAAATATTCGAAAAAATGCTTTTTGTGGGAAGTTTTTTTCTTTGTAAAAAAGAATAAATAAATAAAAAACTCCAAACATAA
>NC_081549.1:21947661-21950175 GCF_901000735.1 Corylus avellana
TTAGGCCCCAATTCCTCAGCCCTTCAATTGTTCCAGTCTCCGCCAGATGCCCCGCGATGTTGCCGTTGCACTTTTCCTTGACTTGGGGTTGGGGCAATTCAAAGCGATACGCGTATGCATGTGGACCTTGTTGAAATCGTTATTATATTTTTATTCTTTGTTCATTGTACGTGTTAAATCATTGATCTTTCTTGCACAGTGGGCGTATAAAAAGGAAAGCAAATGAACCAGCCAATAGACTAACAAAGACGTCAATTCATTGATTTTTACAATATGTTTGGAGGGAGGATTTTTCTTGCATTCATTTGTGATATTATATTTGCTCAGCAAGATGGTTAGTAGATAAAAAGTACTAATAAAATGAATAAATTATGCTTTGCCTCATACTTACACTTTTAAACTATGACTCACTGCAATTTGAATAAAAAAACTATCAAAATGTTTTTAGTATTGCTGTGTCAAATTTGACCATTCGTTCTGGATTTTTAAAAAAAAAACATAGTCGCACATGCTAGTTTCGCAAACTAACAACCAAATTTGACACGAAACATTTATTAGTTTATAAATCCAAATTACATTGAGTCATAGTTCGAAGATGTAAATGTAAAATGTTGATAGTTGTAGGGAGAAGGAGCAAAGTGTATTTATCCTAGTAAAATATGTAGAGAAATGCTCTTTAGCATATTCTCATCTTATCCATATGATAGTACTTGATTTATTATTATTATTATTATTATTATTATTTTATTTTTAATTTTTGTCACATCAGTCTAGTGTGATTAGAGTGAGATAGGGTCCTCTAAATACTATTTTTTTTTTTTAAAAAAAATGTAATGTTATACACCACACTTTTATTCCATTTTATTGATATGACACTGTCAAGTACTCATTAATTTTTTGTTTTAACAAAGACCGATTCAATAGTTGATTGAGAGTGTCGTGTTCACAAAATAAAATAAAATTTTGGTTTATTTCATTCCTCTTCTCAAATATATGTTGCCAGCCCCTCTTCAAGTCCCTCCTCATTCTCTGCATACACTCGAGGAAAACCAATTGCTCACCATACAAATGAATCCCAGACCCCTAATATTTTAGCTTTTCGTCTTTGAGCCGTGCTTGAATCATCGCCACCCGAAGCACACTAGCACCTCTGTCTCGAGAGTGAAATTCTGACCCAAGATCTGAGATTCTGAAGCCTGCAACTTCTCATGATCAGGCAGGCCAACCCAATCTGCCACCCACTTTGTGTCCTTCCTTCACATTCATTTTCTTCTCTTGTTCATCATCTAAGGTACCCAATTTTGAATTTTAAATCCTCTAAGCATTGGATTTCAATTTCAAGGTGTGCATTTCATTTTCAGGGTTGTAATTTTGGGAATTTACATCATGATTATTACCAATTACAAGTATAAATGAAATGAGAATTTTGAGAATTCTGGACCTGATATTAGAGAATAATGCTATATATTACACCAATATTTCACAAATATTTCATTCTACTAATATGACCGAGCCAATTTACTCTCGATTTTACAATTATCTTACAAAATTGATATAACAAGGCATTGGATCATCTTTTGTTAACAAAACAAATTCACACCTCAATAATGTTCATTACATCGTTATCTGCTTTATTATTCATACAAACCGTGAAATTTCAGGAAAGTGCCAGCGTGGCAAACCATGCATCCGTACAGAATGACTAAACTAACCCCACATTTGCATAAGATACCAACACAAAATGATTCATACCATATGGTTATTCGGTAGTTTTACCAGTATTAGGGGAGGGGCAGAATGTGATAATGTAGTCGGCGGAGGCACACGTCAATGTGGCAGTCCTATCTTCGTACGGGTCAGTATACGCGCGTGGGCAAGCAGACCTGAAAAACCGCGAGTACAACGACCACCTATATTTGGCCGCCATGCTGAGGTCAAGGAGCGCCAGGACCTCCCGGAGCTCCAATCCATTCCTGCAAGCGACCACACCTTCCCTCCCATCCCCACGCTGCACGCTGAGCACCTTGGGGCACGCGCCGTTCAAGTCCACCAAGCACCCGGTAGTGCCGCATGCACGTTCACCGCTCGTAACTTTGGGCACGACGAGCATCGGGAGGTTGAACCCGTCGACCACGCTCACGTCGTAGAAGTCCAACCCTGCGGTGGCGTTTAGCCCGAACTCTGCCATTGTGGTGGGTGGCTGGTACCCAAGCCCGCCGCACTCCAGAGCCCCGGACCCACAGTCGCCGGTCAGGCACGTGAAATTTCCACTAGAGTCTTGGCCACAGTGGGTCCGACCCCATATCCGACCATTCCAGGGCTTGAGAATGGATATGTTCTTGGATTCGCCGCTCTTGAGAGCGAACCCGGTGGTGGGGAGCTGTCCCGTCCCGCCTGTGGCTTGCAAAGCCGGCCATATCGTGCGCCGGCAGTTATTGACTATCTTGAAGGAAGCAGCGCGGACCTCTGTCAGGACCAAAAATGGAAAAAAAAAAACACGAAGTGGAGGTTACT
>NC_081549.1:21950275-21957546 GCF_901000735.1 Corylus avellana
TTTTTTTTTTTTTTTTTTTTTTTTTAATTTATAATTTAAAATAAATGTATTACGTAGAACTTACCATTATGACGAGTCGAACAAAAGTCACATAGTATCAATTTATTAGTAGTTAATTCATTGGACAACAAATTGATGAAAAGATTATCTAAAACCGAATAAAACCTAAGAATGTAATTGTTGAAAGAGGGACAAGTTTGTGTGGCAAGGAGTCTTATCAGAAATAGTCTTCTAGAACCAACACTGGCTGAAGCAATTGCAACTTTCCATGGGGCATCTCCCTGTCAAGTTCTGCTAGTTCAGCATATTTTTAAAAAAAGTGATTCTCAGTGGTTATTGATGCTTTAGTCTCTACTGACCGCAATGGGAGTAAGTTTGGGCATATTGTCGATGATACAAAAGTAATACTTTAATTCTTTCTCTCAATGGACATGTGGACATGTGGGTAGAGATGCAAATAGAGTTGCCCATTACTTAGCTAAGGAGGCAACAAAATATGTCATGGATAGAACTTGGTGGAATGAACTCTCGGGTTATATCAATGATATTGTAAGACTTGAGCAATCTGTTCAATCTTGATTTCTTTGTTTAATGAGAAGTTCTGAAGTATTATTTTCAAAAAAATAAAAAAAGTAATTGTTAAAAGACAAAACTCAGGGACTAAATTAAAACCGCTCGAAAACATAGGTTGTACATTTAATTTTTCCTTTCAATTTTTTTGAAACAAAGTATTTTTTTTTTCTTTCATTATATAAAGTAATGATTGTCGTGAATTGGTTCCCTGAATGAAATATTCTGACAGAACATCATGTTTGGTGCATTAAAATTGGGCAAGATAAGAAAACATTAAACATGTTTGGTCAAGATTATATGATCTGTGATCAGCATCTATAATGTTTATAGTGATAAAATAAAATGGTCATGATGGGAGTGTTTTTTCTTTATATGGTGCTTGACTCTCTTTTTAACCACACTTACCCTAATTCCCGGAGAGTCGATGAGATAGGAATGAGGTCCCCATTAATTAACTATTGTGATATCAAACGTGTAAAATGTTATATATATATATATGCTACTCAAAAGGTACAAAGTAAGAAAAATAAAAAAAAGGAAGACTCCTCCATGCACAAACAAATTTTGAAAACAAACCATCAATTTGCCAAATTATAGTGCTCCGTTTGTTAATACTTTTTAGAAGGTAATTTATATATTTTTGTTTGAAAGAATGTTCTAATGCAACGTAAAATGAAAGTAGTTTCAAGAGTTTTGCAAGTAATTTGTGTTATGGATTATTTGTTAATGTTTTTACTTTAAAAAGAAAAAAAAATGTTATCAAATAAAGTCATATTTTTTTCAAATTTACTTATCAATTCATGTGAATACGTCAATTATTAAACAATTAAATTCAATTATGGTAAACAATATAATTGTCATGTAAACTACTCCGTCAATTTATATAAAAATATATATACTTTTCCTTATAATTAAAGCAGCAAAACCCTGAAATTGGAATCCTACTATAAACAAGAACCATCATTTTATCAACAAAAAAAATGAAAAAAGGACCATCATTTTTTTCTATTTTTAAAACTCTCTATTAGGAATGTGTCACAGTCTACTACAGATCTGACCAAAGTTGTCGACAATGGTTTAAATATGGGTCCGCTAATATGGTAATGATGGACCTTTTTTTCCTTATATGGGCATGGTAATGATGGGAATGTACGAGAATTAAAAGTCTATTTGGTGGATGTCATTATCATAATTCATAAATATAAATTAATTCCTAATTTTGATGAATTCTCAGGTTCACAGTTCACACCAAGCAATCGGAAAAAAAAAAAAAAAAAAAGAAAAGAAAAGTTTTTTATTCTAATATCTAGAGTATTATATATATTTTTATTATAAATTCTTCTTACATTAATGTATAAATTTAATATTTTAATGAATAACGTGATAAGTAATGTGTGGATTGATATATCAATTTGTAAAGAGCTTATAGTAAAAACTATAATATACCTAACTTATTGTTTATAACACTTTCACCTTCATTGAGGTGCTAGTGGTTTGTCTATAATGAGTTAACATCTCTAAGCTTGTTTTTAGCTTCTTTTATAAGATAATTTAGCTTTATGTATGTCCTGTAATTTTCTTTTTATTTTATGAACGCCAGTTTGTTAAAAATAATAATAATAATTTCAAATCTCTAGTGGAATCTTGCATCCAATTTAATAGGGCCAAGGAGAGTTTAACATTTATACATGTTGAGGCAATTTTGGTATCTCTAATGAATTGTAATAGCTCATGTGTTCTTCTGTTTTCCCTTAGGATAAAGGTGGTAGATTTATTTGTTTTTTCATTAGAAGTGTAAGAATAGTTCTTAGGACAACAAACTCTTTTATTATATTACAAAAAATAATAAATAAAATAATTTTATTGATTAAAGTTCAATAATGTTCTAATTAATAAGAGAATTCATGATAAGTGAAATGCAAATGACCTATCATAGATATGCTTTTTTTTAAAAAAAAAAATTGAAGTGGTTAAGATACACCATGTACAATATTAATCATTAACCCAAAGATTAATGAGAAAAAGAGAAGTAATCATGAAGCAAAAGAATGGTAGAGTTTCTTAAACCATCAAATAGAATGAGGCCAAAAAGATTGGGTTGGGGGCCAGAGGACCTCTCCACTCCATTTGAACTGAAGAGGAGTCGGTCCTCTAAAATTAGAGGGTAAAATTGTCAAAAAAAAATATATATATATATATAAAATAACAAGTTTGCCCTCTAATTTTAGAGGACAGGTGGAATGCATTTACTTTCCTCTAATTACCACTCTATATATATTTACAATGTTTCCTCAATATTTCAATTTTTTCAATGTACTCAATTTACTATTGAGATTGCAATCTCTTTCTTTCGCAATTTAAAATGATAAAAGTACCTCAAATCTACATTTTCATAAATTTTTGTTTGAATATTTTTCATTTTTGTTATTTTAAGTGTTTTTATTATTTTCGAGAAAGAAAACATTGCAACTCTAATAATAGCTAGCTTGTAGGATGTATTACAACACCAATGGTAAATTGAGGGAACATTATAATGTAGTTAAATGGGGTAAATGTAATTTTTTTAAAAAATAAAAAATAAAAAATAAAAAAGAAGAAGCTTGGACAAAGATGTAATATTGAAAAGGAATATGGTCCCTTGTGAGCAGAATACATGCATACGTAGAATTGGAGTGTATAGTAAACGTAGTCGGCAAGGGCATTAAAAAGACAGACAGCATACACAGAAATGCACGTAAAAAAACAAACGCACCCACCCACCACCCACCCCGCTCGCACAGTCGCACTCACATAATCACATTGTCAAATCAGGAAGCATTTATAGTCAAGCTTTCCATGGCTACAGGAAAGATCCCCCTCCATGTTTCTCTAATTGTCTGCATTTACCCACGTTCTCTTCTCTTGCTTCTATAAATACCACTTCTCTTCCCAACCCCTCTACTCCACCATTTCCACAGAGCTCCTTCAAGGCTCCCTCCGAATTAAGGGCTTCCACAAGTATGGAAGAGTCTGTTAAGCTCAGGAGGGATAGCGCCATGGACGTACGGCCTTGGCTATTGGCTATTCTTGATGGGTTTTGATTCTTCTGTTCTGTAGCGCTATCCATCCTGAGTTTCACTGGTTCTTCTTGCTCGATCGATCTCTCTCTCTCTCTGATCTCCCACTGCTGCAGTTTCACCTAAGAAAACCAAGAATGTTCTTCATGTGGGTATGCAATGTTACTCCATTCACATCACATCCCCATTATTTTCGTGTTTTAATGTACGACATGCCTTTGTGTTTTTGGGAAGTAATTAATGTTGTTAATTTTTTCGTTTTTCTTTGTAAAAAATAAAAAAAATTTCTTACAAATTAGATTGCGGAGATTGAGGTTTTTTAAAAAATAACATATTATTCTCACATATTTTTTTAATAATATTAATAAATAAAAAGTGATTCTCGTGAAGTGAAATCAATTTATAGAAGTGACATATATCAATTGCATAAAATATCTTATTTAGAAATTGGTTTATATGAATTTTTTGCAAATAAATTTGTAAGAAATTTGTGGAATTGTAGGAACTCCAACAAGAGAAGAAGTGGTATATTGGAGTTGTCTTGAGTCTCTAGACGAAATGAAATATGGGTTTTTTTTGCTTGAAATCATTAAATTGTTTATCTTTATTTTCAATGTTTTATGTTGATGATGATAATGGTAATATTAGTAGCATAATGGTGATGTATCTAACGGCATAAATAATTTTGCTTTATTAGTTTGTCAACATATTTATAATGTTGCATTATTTATACTATTAAATTATAACCATGAAATGAAATGAAATGATTGCTCTCCATTTCACTTAATGGGGAGAATGCTATTCGTCTATTCCCATTTGAGTGGGAGGAAACTTATCCTACTGATTTTCATGGGAACATATATAAAAAATTATATGATTGGTTGAAAATGAATGTGAGAACAGTATTTTCTAATGTTAAATGTTAGTTTCTTAGATTGAATTGATTTTTTTCGGAAAAAAAAAAAATTCCCAATTTTAATATATTATGGACATATACCCTTTGCTTTTTAGCATATAATCCATTCTCCATATACAAAGTGATGCGTAGTAATAAACAACTCCACCTAAATACAATGAATTGATTATAAATATTCGAAAAAAATGGTTTTTGTGGGAAGTTTTTTTCTTTGTAACAAAAAATAAAATAAAAAATAACTCCAAACATAAATTTCTTTCAAAAACATCAAAATTATTTTCATATTTACGTGGCATTAGACCATTTTCCAAAACCAAAAGATAAAAACCACGAATTTTATTTTATTTTTTAAAAAAAAAACAAAAGAAAAAGAAATGAAGCGGTTTAATTTTGGAGTTATCCATTCAATAACATCACATGGAAGAGTGGAGCAGGGGCAGTTGACTGCTTTCCAATTTCGTCTAAGTCAAGCTCTCGGCCTTCATTTTCGATTGCCTAAATTTAGAGCAGAGGATTGTGCAACACCTGGCACCCATTTCGTCCTTTCTACCCTAAGGAATCCCGGCCCCTACGTCCACGTTTCCTTTGCTACTTCCACTAAAATGTCACTTATCACATGGTTTTTTTTTTTAGTGGGGTCGTCCCATAAATTACCATTTTGTTTTGTATTCTTCTCTTTGAGGTTATGATATTTCCAAATTATACCCCTCAAAATTAGTTTTTGCAGCTTTACAAATTAAGTGAATAATCTCGATCTATAACTCAAATTAATGGGCTCTATATTATATATAATGGTCCGAATGGCAATTTAGGTGAACAAAAAGGACTAAAAAACATTTAAAACTAGTTATATATGAAAATAGCTTCATTTGATACAAATTTTACAGCAAAAGCTGATTACAAACAGACAACAGTGATAAAGGCAAGTGTGACAGCATGGGTCAAGTCTTGCTTCCACATCACATGGGCTTCTTATAAAGTCACCTGCAAATCTAGTATCACAAAAATATTTCAATAATACATATAGATTGATAATTACAAAACTCACTTAAGACAACATTCACATCCAATTGAATGGTTTTTTTTTTTAATTTGTATTTAAACCAAAAAAGAGAGAGTAAAACCCTACTTCATGCTCCTCAGTTCTATGACTACTGCTTTTGCCCTTGGTTTCTGTGTGCTCATTGTCCTTGTTTCCTGTGTACTCATCTTTGGCGATCTTCTATTTTAATATATTGTTGAGAGAACATCTTGAAAAAAAATTGGGTTAAATTCACTTTACCCCTATAAAGTTCGAGGTTTTTGATTCAGTTATGTTTAAAATTGTGATGTCGCCTTAATGTTTCAAAATTTTTTTTTTCGATTAGGAAAACACTTGGATTCTTAATTTTACGTCGATTGGTAATCGTCCCGTGTGTCTGGCGTGATTTTGATCTTTTCCCATTAATTTTTTGAAATGCCGATTGAGGGGTAATTACGTATTTTTATGGGTTTTAATGAATGAGAATTAGAATAGAGGCATTAATCCGCATTGAGGCGCGTTAAGGATACCGTCAGTAAACGAAAAGTATAACGAGAATACGAATTGAAAAATTTACGAAAATTACGTCTTCGACCTAAGCGATGAAGATTCAGTAAAAAGCTAAGCTTATGAAGCAAGTATTTCACAAAATTCATCAGCAAATTTGTGATAACATATACTTCGTCTCTTCCAAAACATAAGAGGCCCGACAACAACCCCAAAGCCAAAAACAAATCCCAATTAAACACTTAAAAAGTTTCAGTTAATTGCATTTTCAAAAATTGAATGAGTTTCTTCATGTGCTGGAGGTGATGATCTCGGCTTTTGTGTGTGCATTTTTCTTTCAAAGGAAAACCATATAATCCTACGTTCCCTTTATAGGAAATAGGAAGTTTCCGAGAATGTAGCAAATTGCTCGCTGTGTGGAATCTTTCCCACCAATTGATTGAATGAAAGGTTAAGGACCGATAGAAAAATAAAACCATTTGCAAGTTGGACATGAATCTCACCAGTAAACTTGTTGCTTCACAAATCCAATAACTCAAGATAAATCAATTTTCCTAGAAATTGTGGAATTTGGCCAAACAAGTTGAAAATATGTAACAATTTGAGTTCTCCTAGTTCTTCAGGTATTGGCCCCTCAAAATTATTGCATGAAAATTCAATGGGATGAAGTCGTAACTCTTCACGAACTCCATCTGTTGACCTTTGGTGGTAACTGTTGCAACATCTTGATAATAAACATACACAGATAAAGCTTCAAATTTGTGGCGAATACGCTCAGTCTGGGCGTTTTCTTCATCAGCCACCATTTCCCTCCACTTAGAAAAATATTTTGTTGTCGATAAACAAACATCTTCAGTAGTTTTGTTATCCATATTATTAGTAATTTGAATAATAAATATGAAATAATTTTTATAAGTCTCATTAGTCCAAACACGTCTTTGGTAGAATTCGCCCACTTGTTAGGCTAGTAGACACCATAGAAGCTCTTGTATATTTGCTACACAAATGGTTAAAAATTCGAGCAACATTAAAAGTACCCACATCATTAACTCCAACCCACGTGTTTGCTCCACAAATGGTTAGTAATTTTATTTTTTGGTTGAGCCATTTTACTCCCACATTACAACTAACCGGTTCCTCTCAAGTTGAAAAGAAGAGGATCTCGGTCTGTGTCACAACTGATCCATTGCCATTGGAC
>NC_081549.1:21957566-21991552 GCF_901000735.1 Corylus avellana
TGTTTAAAAATTGGCAATGTACCCCCTTAATGTTTCAAAAATTTTCAATTCAGACCCTCCGTTACTAATTTTCGTCTGATTGGACGAAAATCATCCCGCGTGTGTCTCACGTGGGATTTTGATGCCCTCTATTCTAATTTTGTCCTCAATTGAGGGTAATTACGTAATTTTATAGGTTTTAATGAGGACAAAATTAGAATAGAGGGCATCAAAATCCCACGTGAGACACACGTGGGATGATTTTCGTCAAATTAGACGAAAATTAGTAACAGGGGGTCTGAATTGAAAATTTTGAAACATTAAGGAGGTACATTGCCAATTTTTAAACATTGAGGTTCGAATTAAAAAAGCTCTGAAACTTTATGAGGGTAAAGTGAATTTTCCCCAAAAAAATTCATCAGCAAATTTGTGATAACATATACTTCGTCTCTTCCAAAACATAAGAGGCCCGACAACAACCCCAAAGCCAAAAACAAATCCCAATTAAACACTTAAAAAGTTTCAGTTAATTGCATTTTCAAAAATTGAATGAGTTTCTTCATGTGCTGGAGGTGATGATCTCGGCTTTTGTGTGTGCATTTTTCTTTCAAAGGAAAACCATATAATCCTACGTTCCCTTTATAGGAAATAGGAAGTTTCCGAGAATGTAGCAAATTGCTCGCTGTGTGGAATCTTTCCCACCAATTGATTGAATGAAAGGTTAAGGACCGATAGAAAAATAAAACCATTTGCAAGTTGGACATGAATCTCACCAGTAAACTTGTTGCTTCACAAATCCAATAACTCAAGATAAATCAATTTTCCTAGAAATTGTGGAATTTGGCCAAACAAGTTGAAAATATGTAACAATTTGAGTTCTCCTAGTTCTTCAGGTATTGGCCCCTCAAAATTATTGCATGAAAATTCAATGGGATGAAGTCGTAACTCTTCACGAACTCCATCTGTTGACCTTTGGTGGTAACTGTTGCAACATCTTGATAATAAACATACACAGATAAAGCTTCAAATTTGTGGCGAATACGCTCAGTCTGGGCGTTTTCTTCATCAGCCACCATTTCCCTCCACTTAGAAAAATATTTTGTTGTCGATAAACAAACATCTTCAGTAGTTTTGTTATCCATATTATTAGTAATTTGAATAATAAATATGAAATAATTTTTATAAGTCTCATTAGTCCAAACACGTCTTTGGTAGAATTCGCCCACTTGTTAGGCTAGTAGACACCATAGAAGCTCTTGTATATTTGCTACACAAATGGTTAAAAATTCGAGCAACATTAAAAGTACCCACATCATTAACTCCAACCCACGTGTTTGCTCCACAAATGGTTAGTAATTTTATTTTTTGGTTGAGCCATTTTACTCCCACATTACAACTAACCGGTTCCTCTCAAGTTGAAAAGAAGAGGATCTCGGTCTGTGTCACAACTGATCCATTGCCATTGGACACTGTTATTTATGATGTTTATTTTTTTTGTTTGACTAGTTGTTATTAATAGATTTGCTGGTTACTTTTGTGGATGACATAAGTGTCAAGTGGGAGCATTCTTGATTAGCCCTTGCTTTATCCTAAAAAAGAAAGACATGAGAGTTAAGTGGACATTTCAATTGAAAACAGATTAGTTGTGTTGGGAGCAAGCTTGGAAGTGATCTAGCTGTTAGGAAATTAATCCTATTTCCCAAGACCCGTGAGATGCGAAAAATAAGAAGAATGCGGAATAACAAAGATTAGGCAATCAAATCACACACGACACAAAGATTTAAGTGGTTCGGCTTAACAAGCCTACATCCACTGGCGGAGACGACCCGGAGAAAAATCCACTATCAAAAGATGGAGTACAAAAATAGTAAAGAGAAAATCACTCAGATCCCAAAGCCCCAATACACCCAAATCTCACTATCACACAAGAAAGATTATTCCCAAAACAGAATACAAAAGACAGATGTACAAACTCTTCTTTTGCTGGAACAGAAGGCGGCTGATCTCTATTTTCTTCTCTCACTCTGCAGCACCCTTTTTCTTCTAATCACCTGTTTTTGGCTCCTCCAAAAACCACCAAGAAGAAAACACCCTTGCTGCCCTTGTACCTCCTTCTCTCAAATTCTCTCTTTTTTCTCCTCCCTTTGGTGCTTCACGTTTTTGGCACACACGGGTCTTGGGAAATAGGATTAATTTCCTAACAACTGGTATCAGAGCTGTTGGTTTGAGTGGGAGCGATGGCACCAATAATAGAGAGAAAAAGTGACTGGTATCAGAGCCCAGTCACTTTTCTCTCTATTATTGGCTCACCAAAACACAAAGCAAATATTACTTTGTTTTTCTCTGTATGTGTTTATGTGCTGTGGACACCCCTTTATATAGGACATAAAAGTTGGCTAAGCAAGGAGCAACTAGGAATACAAAACTTGAGCCAAAAGGATCCTCTTTTAATGATGCTGGGTCCCACCAACTTTATGGTGAAAGTCACAAAACTCCAACACTAGCAACACCAATGACCTCCAATATATACTAAGAAAAAAAAAAATTTAGAACAAGGACTAGGAAAACACAAGGAAAAAACCTAACATTCCTCTATAAAAAAATCCTGGTCCTCAATGAAGGATATAGATATAAAATCCAAAGAAAACTTCAAAAGAACAAAAAGGAATAAAAAAAAAAAAAAAAAAAGAAGTGTAAATTTAGTCTTATATGAAAATAGGGTCATTTATTCAAATCTTAAAATAAAAGCTAAAAACAAACATACAAAAGTGATCAAGGCAAGTCCGACAACAAAGGTCAGTTTTGCTTCCACTTCCCATAAGCGTCTCATAAGTCACTTGCGGATCTAATATCAGAAAACTATTCAATATATTATATAAATTGATGATTACAAACTTACTTAAGACAACATTCGCATCCAATATATATATATCAGAAAGAAACAAAAAAATGTCAAACCTGATTGCATTGCTAATCATGTCAATCACTAATGCCTGCGTCCTTGATTTATGCGTGCTCCCCGTCCATTATTCCTGTGTGCTCGTCTTGGACGATTTTCTATTTTAATATAATGTAGAGGGAACATCTTGAAAAAAATGTCATCAGCATGTTTATAGAAGCATATCCTCCATTTCTTCCAAAACATTAGAGGCCCAATAACAATTGCAAGACCAAAAACATATCCCAAATCAGCACTTAAAAAGATCCCGTCAATTGCATTCTCAGAATTCGAATGAGTTTCTTCAGACGTTGGAGGTGATAATCCTGACTCTTCATGTGTGCATTTTTTTTTCAAAGGAAAATCACATAATCCTATATTCCCTTCGTAGGAAGTTTCTGAGAATGTAGCAAATTGCTTTATTTGTGGAATCTTTCCCACCAATTGATTGAACGAAAGGTTAAGGACTGATAGGAAAATAAGACCATCTGCAAGTTGGACAGGAATCTCACCAGTAAGCTTGTTGCTTGATAAGTCCAATGACTCAAGATAAGCCAATTCTCCTAGAGATTGTGGGATTTGGCCATCGAAAGAATTATGAGACAGGTTGAAGATATATAGTGATTTGAGTTCTCCAATTTCTGCAAGTATAGGCCCCTCAAAATTGTTGCATGAGAAGTCAATGGAGGTGAAGATAGTTAGAATCTTCACCAGCTCCGCCTGTAGACCTTTGAAGGTAAGTGTAACCTTATTTTGATAATAAATATCCCAAGACAAAACTTCATATTGAAGGTAATTGAGCTGAGAAGTCATTTTTTCCTCTTCCATCATTGCCTTCCAGCTAGAAAAGGATTTTATTTGAAACTTACCAACAAAATTGTTGGAAGCTAGGTCCGCAATTTGAAGATTTGGCCAAGCGGCACTAGGCTCTAAGCAATCAATGGGCCCGTAAAATTTGTTAGATCGCAAAATAAGGACTCCCATCGTGGCTATCTTCTTCAAGTAACACGGGAAGGCATCCTCAATGTTGTTGTTCCCAAGGTCTAAAATTTCCAAAGATGTGCAATTGGCTAGAGAATTAGGTAGCTTTCCTTCTAGTTGGTTTCCATTGAGATTTAAAGTTAGTAAGCCACAATTGCTTGGAAACGTATTAGGAATTGAGCCAGTGAGATTGTTTTTCCTTAGATTCAACACCCTAGGACTCATCTCAATTAAGCACTGGAGAACCGGGCCACTCAGTAAATTATCAGACAAATCTAGAGCAAGAAGATATGTAGCATTGCATAATGAACCAGGAATACTCCCATAAAATTTATTGCTCGATATAGAGAAGAAATTAGCGTAGGTAAGGGAGTTACCGATGCTTGCTGGTATGACAGAGCTGAAGTTATTCTCCGAAAAATCCAAGTATTTAGCATATGATGGGAGAACCGAGAGCTGCCCTTGGAGCTGATTGGAGTGAAGGTCTAGGATAGTCACAAAAGACATGTTGAGTAAAGGCAAATCTAGACTCTCCAAATAATTATGAGAAAGATTCAATTCGTAAAGATTACGAAATCCCCAAATCCAACTGGGTATCTCCCCCTGAATCTCGTTGCCAGAAAGGTCTAGATGAAGTAATTCAGATTGATTTCTCAAAAAAACAGGAAATGTTTTCAACTTGTTAGAAGCCAAGTTGAATGTCCATAACCAGGGAAGGGAGGATAACGAAAAATTAGTTTCATCATATTCAATCGATAAGCTGTTGTCTGAAAGATCAAGATATGAAAGACTTGTCAACTTTTGAATCATATTAGGCTGCAAGGAGCCGGTAAAGTTGTTTGAAGAAAGTGAGAGGATCTTAAGACCTTTGAGCTCAAAAACAGACATGGGTATTGGCCCTTTCAAGTTGTTGTTACTCAAATCAAGGGTGTCAAGCAAGGAAGAAGAAACGTCTGGAAATTCATTGAGTTGACCAGAAAATTGGTTATTAGAAAGTTGTAATTGCAGCAATGATGGAAGGGAAAACAGAGAAATTGGAATACTTCCTTCCAGTGAATTATAACTCAAGTCAAGAGATTGGAGATCCTGTAGAGAGAAGAGGAGGCTACTGGCATTGTCAAGTGTACCCGAGATGGATTCACGGCTCAGGTCGAGACTGGTAACACGCCCATCGCTGCAGGTTACACCTTCCCACAAACAGCAATCCACACTTTGATTCCAGTGCACCAGTTTTGTGGACCGATCCCTGTTGAATAGGAGGCTCTTCTTCAATTGGAGCATCAAGGATTGCTGATCGCCAAGAGTTTGACAAAATGCCACAGAGATACAAAAGTGGAGGAGAAGTGAATAAATGGGCATCAAGAAAAGCCATGAAAGGAATGAAATTTTCATTTTGAGGCTGTAACAAGAGACACCCAAACAATATGAAATTGAAGAGGTGATGAAATCAATGATTCATGAGGAGAGGAAGGCCGATGAACATGAGCTTTTGGGCCTGTAAAACCAGACGAGATTGTCACGGGAGGCTACGTAGGAGGTAGAAGAAGATGCAGCCAATGCTGAAGGCTAGCTCTGCTTCAATTGGAACGATAAATGTTGAAATTTGACGAGCTGCTGAGGAGTGGAAGGAGGTAAGAAAATTCGTGGGTTTCTTGACTTTTCAAAAAGCAAATAAACGCGTTTCCAGAAGCACGCGTTTCTCATGGTCCCCTTCCTTTAATTGTTCCAGTCTCCGCCAGATGCCCGGCGATGCGCCGCTGGACTTTTCCTTGACTTGGGAGTTGGGGCAATTAAAGTGATCTATTCGTACGTGTATGCATGTGGACCTCCCCGACAAAAATAAATAGCATGGAAGCAAACGTTGTTGAAATTGTTATTATATTTTTATTCTTTGTTCATTGTACATATTAAATCCAGGTTGTGTTGTCTATTAAGTAAAACAAAATACTGGTCTAAGTCTAACTTAATGGGGTCTTCTTGTTTGTGAAAAGAACAATTATTATACAACTTCTAAAGATACTGCCATGAGCTATGTTGAACAGTTGAAGCATAGCGACGGGTTATTTGTAAAATAATAAAAAAAATCATTAAAAACTATTAGTTTTAGAGGTCGAGTGAGTTTTCGATGCTTAAGTCGGTAAATAGTTATTTGAGAGAAAACCAAATGGAAAGAGTAAGAGAAGAGGAATGTGTGTACCTAGCTCTATGAGGGTGTCCTTTAGATACTTGCCACTTGACGGACTTATAGTTAGGGGTGATAATTTGTGTTCGCGTATCGTTTTAGGTCATGTCAAGATATGGTACAAGACTATATAGATCATCTATAAAATGACTCATTTAATTAAATTGGTCAAATCTCTCAATAATAACCTTCTAATTTTGTATTGGGTTCTTGTTGGGTTCATGTGTTATGTAAAAAATTGTTAGTCATTATGTCGCGTGTCGGGTTCAGGTCATATTAATGCATGGGTAAAAAGACTATATATGTCAATCCTAATCAAATCTATTTAATTAAATGGGTTAAACCTTTCAACTTTAACCTTCTAATTTTGTATTGGATTCTTATCAAGTTCATGAGTTATGTTAAAAATTGTCAGCCATTATGTCACGTGTCGGGTTTGGATCATATCGATGCACGGGTAAAATACTATATAGGTCTAATCCGATCCATTTAATTAAACGGGTCAGACTCCTTAACTTTAATCATTTAATTTCGTGCTTGGTTCTTGCAGATCGTGTCAAAAATTACCAGCTCTACTTATAACTCTCTTATTATTTTTATTTTTATTTAGATACTACTTGAGGGAGCTTATAGTGATTATTTATTGTATCACCAAGCTACATGTCAACAATAAAATATTTTAGGATGATGCGTAATTTAGAAATTTAGGATTTAGTAGTTAGATTAGACCTTACAAAATAATTTATAGTAGCTTAAGTCCTGAAAATGCATGACATGTTTAGCTTTTAAACTCCACAAATACTAACTTTTTTGCAAGAATATATTTTTTTTCTAGGCATTTTGCAAGACTATGTATGTGTATTGGAATGACACTTTTGCATTCAAATTGTGGACTCAAAGCGTTGCAAAGATTACTTCGTTCAAATATACAAGAAAATGATCACAACCCTATAGTATTGTTGTCAAATGGAGGGGCGTCATAGTGGGTGTGCCCCTCCGGTTGGTTTAATAAGGGTCATCTCTATTTTCATTTGAAATGAAAAAAATTCAATTTATGATTATAAAATTTTATTTAATTGCATATATATATATATATATATATATATATATATGGTATTACTTAATTAAAATTTTTAAATGATGATGTAACATATTCATGATTCGGCCTTGTTTGGGAAGCAAGATTTTCCAACTCAATCTCAAATTTTTTCTAAATTCAAGTTTGGCAATTTTTTAAACTCAATTCAACTCAACTCAAAAAATTTCAACTTAACTCAACAATTTTCAACCCAATTAATAAAAATTATAAATAAAGATTGAAAAAAAAAAAATAAATAAATTTAGGGTAGCCGAAACACCCCAAGTGGTGGCTGGGCCACCCCAAGCCCAACTGGGGTGGTCCGACCACCCCTTAATATTTTATTATTTTTTAAAACTTATTATTATTATTATTTTATTTAAATTTAAAATATATGTAATATTTTATTATTATTTTTATCAATGGGACATATGTTTCATTTATGACCTTAGAGAGATCCCAATTATTAATTGGATATTCTCTAATCCAAAATGGATAGAAGAAAATCCTCTACCGTGTTTGACCCACATTCCTTCACGGGCCATAGGTCGAATAATGAAGGTTGTTGATAGAGGACAATTTTCAATCATATTTGCTTTAACAAAAGGGACATATATAGCGATTCTAACATCATATGGAGACATAATTAATGGCATTGGAAAGCTCATTTAGAGGGTTACAAAGTCATATTTGATTAAGCTTTCCTAATTCAAATGTTTACTGAGTTAAAATAGACCGTAAAAAGAAAATTGAAAAGCCGTACAAAATTGCTCGTATGTTGTTTATGTTTGAACAAGCTTTAAAACAAGTTGACAAAATAGCTCGTTCAATAACTCATATGAAGTTGGGTTCGAATGAGTTATTCATAGATGCACTCGTTTAAAGTTGGGTTAGAACGAGCTGCTGTGTGAATTGAGAATTCATGTAAGAATACGAGGAAACCATAGTTAGGTTCGAAAGAGCCTCTTACACGTTCAGACAAGCTCCAATAAATTTTTGTAAACAAACTTTTATTTGAGCGTTTTCTTAGGTTTAGGAGTCTAGGTAGTATAAATATATGTAATGGCTATCTATAGCCTTAATTTATTATGTTATTTTGACCAGTGATCAATGAAAAAACACTTTTAAGAGTGGTTTTATTTTCTATCCACATTAAATCCTTGATTGAGTATTAGTTTTAAGAAGAGTTGTGATTCTTATCTTGTTTGTCTTGGCAAACTAATCACTACACGCTGCATTAATTGATATCAAAGTCAAGTTGCACTGCATCAATTATTTAATTGTTGATGGAGATCTTGTGGGCTAAACAACAAAAAAATTCGTCCAAAGCGCGTTAACTAGCAGAGCAGGAACGTTAGTAATTACTACTCTTAACTATCGGCAAATATATCAAGGATTAAATTAAGGGTGAATTAAATTAAGCTGGAAGAGAAATGATAGGATTATAAAATATTTTACAAAATAATTTTATTGTCCTATTATAATTGAAAACGAGATAAATTTATAAAAAATCGCTAAATAGAAAATCTCTTTTTAAACCATGAGATGGTAGAATTTGTAAATGGGTTAAAGTAATTCCAAAAACATTTATGTATAATATTTATCCCACAAAAGAAAAGGTAATTGTGAAGTGGGAGAGTGTTGTTCTCAAAGTTAGAATTGTCAGAGTCATTCATTTATGAGGACCTCAAAGGGAAGTTGTGGCATTTAAAACTCTCCGCATCCAATTCCCAATGCTCCAACTACCTCGCATTTACTCCGATGGACGGATGGATGGGACGGATGTGAAGCTCATAAATGAGACAATTGGGGCTGAGATTTGTGTCGTCTTTTGAATGATTTATTTTTGTTATGAGCTTCACATCCGTCCCATCCATCCGTCCATCCGTCGATCGGAGTAAATGCGAGGTAGTTGGAGCATTGGGAATTGGATGCGGAGAGTTTTAAATGCCACAACTTCCCTTTGAGGTCCTCATAAATGAATGACTCTGACAATTCTAACTTTGAGAACAACACTCTCCCACTTCACAATTACCTTTTCTTTTGTGGGATAAATATTATACATAAATATTTTTGGAATTACTTTAACCCATTTACAAATTCTACCATCTCATGGTTTAAAAAGAGATTTTCTATTTAGCGATTTTTTATAAATTTATCTCGTTTTCAATTATAATAGGACAATAAAATTATTTTGTAAAATATTTTATAATCCTATCATTTCTCTTCCAGCTTAATTTAATTCACCCTTAATTTAATCCTTGATATATTTGCCAATAGTTAAGAGTAGTAATTACTAACGTTCTTGCTCTGCTAGTTAACGCACTTTGGACGAATTTTTTTGTTGTTTAGCCCACAAGATCTCCATCAACAATTAAATAATTGATGCAGTGCAACTTGACTTTGATATCAATTAATGCAGGGTGTAGTGATTAGTTTGCCAAGACAAACAAGATAAGAATCACAACTCTTCTTAAAACTAATACTCAATCAAGGATTTAATGTGGATAGAAAAGAAAACCACTCTTAAAAGTGTTTTTCATTGATCATTGGTCAAAATAACATAATAAATTAAGGCAATAGATAGCCATTACATATATTTATACTACCTAGACTCCTGAACCTAAGAAAACGCTCAAATAAAAGTTTGTTTACAAAAATTTATTAGAGCTTGTCTGAACGTGTAAGAGGCTCTTTCGAACCTAACTATGGTTTCCTCGTATTCTTACATGAATTGTCAATTCACACAGCAGCTCGTTCTAACCCAACTTTAAACGAGTGCATCTATGAATAACTCATTCGAACCCAACTTCATATGAGTTATTGAATGAGCTATTTTGTCAACTTGTTTTAAAGCTTGTTCAAACATAAACAACATACGAGCAATTTTGTACGGCTTTTCAATTTTCTTTTTACGGTCTATTTTAACTCAGTAAACATTTGAATTAGGAAAACTTAATGAAATATGACTTTGTAACCCTCTAAATGAGCTTTCCAACGCCATTAATTATGTCTCCATATGATGTCAGAATCGCTATATATGTCCCTTTTGTTAAAGCAAATATGATTGAAAATTGTCCTCTATCAACAACCTTCATTATTCGACCTATGGCCCACGAAGGAATGTGGGTCAAACACGGTAGAGGATTTTCTTCTATCCATTTTGGATTAGAGAATATCCAATTAATAATTAGGATCTCTCTAAGGTCATAAATGAAACATATGTCCCATTGATAGAAATAATAATAAAATATTACATATATTTTAAATTTAAATAAAAAATAATAATAAGAAGTTTTAAAAAATAATAAAATATTAAGGGGTGGTCGGACCACCCCAGTTGGGCTTGGGGTGGCCCAGCCACCACCTGGGGTGTTTCGGCTACCCTAAATTTATTTATTTATTTTTTCAATCTTTATTTATAATTTTTATTAATTTGGATGAAAATTTTTGAGTTAAGTTGAAATTTTTTGAGTTGAGTTGAATTGAGTTTAAAAAATTGCCAAACATGAATTTAGAAAAAATTTCAGTTTGAGTTGGAAAATCTTGCTTCCCAAACAAGGCCGAACTATTCGGTTTTTGTTTTGGTACTATCTCATCTATTAAAAAAAAGTACAGAAAAAGGGAAGCTAATTAACGATTAGGCAACTATTCTTAACTTCTGAAATAAACCCATGGAATTTTTTATTTATTTAAAAAAGAAAAGAAAAAGAAGAGGTACGTAGTTATGCAAAGGAGTGAGAAAGAAATCGCCATTGGCCGGTGAGTTTTTTATTTTTTATTTTTATGAAGTCTATTCAATTACATTTTTTTTTAGAGAAATTATGTAACATCCCGGTCCCAGTTCATCATCTAAAAGGTACCCAATTTAAAATTTGAAATCCTCTAAGCACTGGATTTCAATTTCAAGGCGTGCATTTCATTTTTAGGTTGTAATTTTTGGGAATTTACAACATATAAACTAGATTACAAATTAGAATTAGAAATGAAATGACACACCATTATCTTTTTTTTTTTTTTTTTTTTTTTTTACATGTCCACACAAAAGAAGGAAAAGATGAGGTTCGAACTAGTGACCTCCGTTTCATGAGGCGTGGTCCACAGTCGATTGATCTACCCCTTGGGGACCGACACACCATTATCTTGAAAGTATGCACTATGTCCAATTCACCCTTGATTTGATTTGATTTTTTATTTTAACAAGAGTTGATCTAAGAGCAATGCTACATCCCATATAAGTATCCCACAAATTCCACAAAATTAACGTGGTAAAGTCTAGTAGCTATCGAATAAACTCTTGTTAAAAAAAAAAAAAAAAAAAAAAAAAATCAAAGGCTACTAGACCTTGCTGCATCAACTTTGTGAGATATTTGTAAGATGATTGTGTGATATGTAGTATTACTCATGATATAACATATTAGAATGATGGTGGGATATTAATGTGTTATATAACATTACTCGATATTAAATAGAGCAATGATAAATAAAGCTACATCACATTCCATCAACATTTCACCATGTTGATATGACAATGCCTATAACCCTTGATTTTTTTTTTTTTTTTTTTCTAATAACAATGACTAATTCAAGAACTAAGAGATACTGGCACATTAGTAAGAACAGAGGCAGAAATTAATATAGATAGGGAGCAAGGGCCAAAAAATTTAGTTGGTAGTGGCCAGTAGGCAAAATATTTTTCCCTGTGAATTAGGGGATGCCATGGTCTATACTGGGCTCCCATTCATCCGTCCATGCATATCAGCCCAATAATATATGATAAAATAAAGGTGTAGTATTGCATTTAGGGGTGTAAACGAGCCGAGTTCCCTTATTTGGGCTTGGCTCGTTTAAATTTTACTCGAACTTGAGCAAAAAAATTGAGCTTGAGCTCATAATAAGTCGAACCGAACCGATCCAACTTGTGAGTTGGTTCTTATATTTAATGTGTGTGTGTGTGTTTTTTTTTTAATAAATTTAAACTTCAAGTACTCTTAAACGGCTCAAGAAACCAGCTTGCATATGAGCATTTGCTTAGTTTGGCTAGCCGAGTATGAAGCCTAAATCAATACAGTAAAGCACTTAGTTTCGAAGAAAGAGAATATGTATCCTTTTATAGATAAGCAAACTTGGGGATTGGTGTTTTCTTAATAATGTGGGATAAGTTAACATGTTGTATTCAGACTGCAATGGGGCGATGCCCCCTACAAATTTTTTTTTTTCAACATCTCTCTCAATCTCCCTCACCAGTTATAGTGCATCTTCCGCCCCAACTCTCATTTTCAACTCTCACTCTCGCTCACCAAACAGGCAGTGATCCAAAGTGTTTGGGTCTGTTTGATTCTTTAATAATTTCTGTCTTTTTCAATCTCCCTCAATAGTTTCTGGTTGATTTTTTTTCCCTTTCATTTGTGTATGCTCTAATTGAATCTGAGTCTTTTTAATGATTTTTCTCTCTCTCTCTCTGTGTGATCACAACTAAGTGGAGAAAGCTTTTTTTGTTTCGGTGAAGAAGACGAGCAACAGAGAATCAAAGATGGAAAGAAATGGAGAAAGAGAGAAAATAATGTTAAATTTTTTTTTTTTATATATATATATATTAAAATAAGTTATATAGTATATTTATTATTATTGAGTAATATTGACTATATATTGTTAATTACTTAATAAAAAAATATACAAGTCGAGCCTTATACGAGAGCGCTCATGAGCCTAACCAAGTCGAGTCGAGCCAAACTTGTTTCGTTTAATATTTAAGCCAAGATTTATGTTCATAAAGCGCTTTATTTAATAATCGAGTCGAGCTTAATAAGCCGATTTCGAGTTCACTCTCAAGCGGCTTCGCTGCCAACACCCCTAATTGCATTACTCTATTAGATGAATACTAATCTTACAAATTTAAACAAATAAAAAATAAACAATAAATTTAATTATTTAATTAATATTTTAATCTAAACCAACCAAACAAATTCACACCTCAATAGTTTTCATAACTCCATTATCTACTATTCTACTTTATCATTCATACAACACGGTGAAATTTCTGGAAAGTGTCAGCGTGGCAAACCATGCATCCGTACAAAGTGACTAAACTAACCCCACATTTGCATAAGATACCAACACAAAATAATTTATACAATAAGGTTATTCGGTAGTTTTACCTGTATTAGGTGACGGGCAGAATGTGATAATGTAGTTGGCGGAGTCACAAGTAAATACGGCAATCTTATCATCGAACGGCTCAGTATACGCGCGTGGGCAAGCGGACTTGAAAAACTGCAAGTACAACGACTGCCTAAAGATGGGCGATAAGCTGGGTGTGTCAGAGTACTTGTACTCGAATGGATTCCTGCAAGCGACCACACCTTCTCTCCCATCCCCACGCGTCACGCTGAGCAGCTTGCGGCAAGGGCCGTTCAGGTCCACCAAGCACCCAATCCCAGTAGTGCCGCATGTTCCTCGGCTCGTACCTTCGGGCACGACGAGCATCGGGAGGTTGAACCCGTCGAACGCGGTCACGTCGTAGAAGTCCAACCCTTCGAAGCTGTTTAGCCCGAACTCTGCCAACGTGACGGGTGGCTGGTACCCAACCCCGCCGCACTCCAGAGCCCCGGACCCACAGTCGCCGGTCAGGCACGTGAAATTTCCACTAGAGTCTTGGCCACAGTGGGTCCGACCCCATATCCGACCATTCCAGGGCGTGAGAATGGATATGTTCTTGGATTCGCCGCTCTTGAGAGCGAACCCGGTGGTGGGGAACTGTCCCGTCACGCCTGTGGTTTGCAAAGCCGGCCATATCGTGCGCAGGCAGTTGTTGACTATCTTGAAGGAATCAGAGCGGACCTCTGTGAAGACAAAAAAATGGAAAAAACACGAATTGGAGGTTAATTAGCAGGAAATTGAGGAATTTAGAGAAAAATATTGGTTTTTTCGTGGTGGGTTGTGCGAGTTTTTGTGGTCACCTGCGAGAGAAGAGATGGTGAGGAGGATGATCAGTGCCAGAGACGGAGGGAGGGGGTACCGGGGTGGGCCAGGGTCCCCCCAAATAAGAAAAAAAAATATTGTAAGTAAAAAAATTAATAAAAAAATTAAAAAAAAAAAGTAAAATTAAAGTTTTAATTTTAGTTATTTGTCCTTTAAAAAAAAAAAATTGGCCTTATTTTTAATTTTGTTGGTCAATACCTACTAATTTTTTTTTTTAATTTTTGGCCTTTACTTTTAAATGTCTACTTTTTTTTGGTCCTTACGGTAGTTTTTAGTTCATAAAAAATAATTAAAATAATTTTTTTGATAAAAAAAATTTTAAAGAACTGAAAAAAAAAAATTGACTGACTATTTCATAAAATTTTCTGGCTCCGTCCCTGATCAGTGCAGTGCCGGAGAGTAGCAGACGACGACCCATAGGATTAATTGAAGAAGCTGCGGAAGTGAAAGTTGAAAATTAAGGAAGAAGACGCAGGAGTTTGAGTTGGACCAGCGCTAAGAACTCTTTATGGGTTTCTTTTTTTAAAAAAAAATTTACTTTTTTGTGATTTTAGTTTTTTTTTTTTTTAATTAATTAATTTTTATAATCTTTAGTCAAATAATGATATTTATAATTTTTAAAGACCAAAAAGCTTTTCAAAATAAAAATGCGTTCAATGCTTCTAGACTTGTAGTCCTGCGTGGAAACTTAATTGGAAGACTTTGAAGGTCAAGCAAACTATTGTTGTATTTTGTGTTTGTGGAAATGACGCAACTACTACCAGAACGCCGGATGTTTCTGACCAAAAACGCGTCGATAGCTTTTTTGAAAAGTCAAGTATACCGTAAACCCAAAGCTGCAGCCTCATTTTCTACTCCACAGCCATTGACTGTGCTTGTGGAAATGAGGCTGTTGCCGCGCGAGTACTGAATTTTCAAAATTGTTGGGGATCCACTACTTAGTTGAGTATGATTATTATTGTTGGAAAGAAATTTATGAGCTTCATTTCTTCTCGTTCTGCAACGAGACTTTTGGAAGACTTTTAATGTCAAGCAAACCATCATTAGGCCGTGAGCAACGGGCAGGGATTTGGATCTCTCAATTTTTCATTTATAAAATTTAAGCAAGTTAAAAATCGTGTTTGATTTTTCGAACAAGTGTTTCTGTAAAAGTGAAGAGTTAGACAATAGCTTTCTAATTGTCTTGATAACATGCTACATTTATATTTAATTTGTAACATTTTTCAAGTATTTTGATGCCTAAAATCGGCATAAATTTTTGTAACGTAAGAAATCCTAATCCGGGCACCGAAGTTAGTCACGAGGAACCATCATTGGGGTTGGGACTTCAACGGAAGTGCGTGCAATTCTTCTTCTGGTTCTGCAGAGAGACTTTTGAACCATTATTGTGGTTTTGGAAATGACGCAGCAGCTGAGTACAGCTAGAGCTTCTAACCAAAATGCGTCGATTTGATTTTGAGAAGTCAAGCAATCATCAGCAGCTCCTCACACTTTACGTGGTTTAAGTAGCGGCTCTCATGAGTACTCCATCTCAACTCACAGCCACAGGATTCACTAAAACTCATCCAGTATCAAGTTTTTGCCGATTACCGTTCTCTACATCTTCCTCTTAACTAAATATTGTAACTATGTTCGTTGTTCCTTCGAAGCAAAGCCTTTGCTACTTCTTCTTCTACACTTTCAGTTGCCAAATCTGAGTCGATTTCTGTCAGCCAACATATTAGCTACCTACAGGCCCAAAATGTAATGTTTTCTCTCTTACTCTGTTTGAACCCATCAGTAATTTCATTAGCTCTTCAACTCATTATTGTGTGTGGTGTCTCTTTTTACAGCCTCCAATGAGCATTCCACTCTTTTCATGGCTTTTCTTGATGCTATGCCTACTTTTTCCCAGTTTCTGTATCTATGTGGTGTCGGGACAGTGTCTCGGCGATCAGCAAGCCTTGTTGCTCCAATTGAAGAACAGCCTCGAATTTGACAGGGATTTGTCCACAAAACTGGTGCATTGGAATCAAAGAGCTGATTGCTGTTCATGGAAAGGTGTAACCTGCAGCCAAGGACGTGTTATTGGTCTCGACCTAAGCAGTGAATCAATCTACCGTGGATTTGACAATTCAAGCAGCCTTTTCGGTCTTCAGTATCTCCGGCACTTGAATTTGGCTTATAACGACATTTCCTACCAGATTCCATCCCAATTTGACAAGCTTACAAACTTGAATTATTTGAACCTGTCAAATGCTGGCTTTAAGGGGCAGATTCCAATTGCGATTTCACACTTGACAAGGTTGGTTACTCTTGATTTATCTACTGGTTACAACCACATGATTCCTTCACTGAAACTTGAGAATCCAAATCTAAATATGCTCGTTAAGAATCTTTCGAATCTTATAGAACTTCATCTTGATGGTGTTAAGTTATCAGCAAAAAAGAATGAATGGTGTCGAGCATTATCATCTTCATTGTCAAATTTGAGAGTGTTGAGCTTGTCAAATTGTCTTCTTTCAGGGCCTCTTGATTCCTCATTACTCAATATTCAGACTCTCTCCATTATTCATCTGAATTATAACAATTTCTCTGCTCCAGTTCCAAAACTTTTTGCAAATTTCAAAAATTTGATGTCCTTGGATCTTAGTTATTCTAGGTTGAATGGAAAATTTCCAGAAAAGATCTTCCAAATTCCAACACTCCAAACACTTGACTTATCAGGCAATGACCTACTTCAGGGTTCATTGCCAGAATTTCCATGGAATGGATCTCTTCGAATGTTGGTGCTTAGAGAGACAAACTTTTCAGGGACATTGCCACATTCTATTGGTAACCTAAAAATGTTGTTCGAAGTAGGTCTTTCAGATTGCAATTTCAATGGATCAATCCCAAAGTCAATGGCAAGCCTCACACAATTGCTTTATTTGGACATGGCAAACAATAACTTTGATGGATCAATTCCGTCACTCAGCATGGTCAAGAATTTGACCACAATAAACCTTTCCAATAATGATTTAACAGGTCAGATTACTTCCACTCGGTGGGAAGAACTTTCAAATCTGGTGGTTCTTGACTTGAGTTACAATTCACTGGAAGGGAGTGTTCCAATTTCTCTATTTTTCCTTCCATCATTGCGGAGATTACAACTTTTCAATAACCAATTTTCTGGTCAACTCACTGAATTTTCAACTGTTTCTTCTTACCTATTGGACACCATTGATTTGGGTCGTAACAACTTGGAAGGGCCAATTCCCATTTCAATCTTTCAACTCCAAAGTCTTGAGAGACTCTCACTTTCTTCGAACAACTTTAGTGGCTCCTTGCAACTTAATGTGATTATGACTATGAGAAATCTTTCAGTTCTCGATCTTTCCCACAATAGCTTGGTGATTGAATATATTGAAACCAATTCTTCGTTATCTGCCTTTCCTCAAATTACCACATTAAGCTTGGCTTCTAGCAAGTTGAAAACATTTCCTCACTTCTTGATGAATCAATCCACATTAACAGATCTAGACCTTTCAGATAACCAGATTCATGGAAAGATACCCAATTGGATCTTGCAACTTCCTAATCTTTACTCATTGAATCTTTCTTATAACTATCTAGAGACTTTAGATTTGCCTTTACTCAACATGTCTTTTGTGAGTGTCCTAGACCTTCGCTCCAACCATCTCCAAGGGCAACCCTTTGTTTTCCCAGAATATGCTAAATACTTGGATTTCTCAAGGAATAATTTCAGCTTTGTCATACCAGCTAGTATTGGTAATTCTATTTCTTTCACTTCTCTCCTCTCTCTTTCAAGCAATAAATTTTATGGGCACATCCCTAGATCAATATGCAATGCTACATATCTTCGTGTTCTAGATTTGTCTAATAATATCTTGAGTGGTACGATTCCCCAATGCTTGTTTAAGTTGAGTGAGACTCAAGAGGGGTTGAATAGAAGTTTAGGGGTGCTGAATCTAAGGAGAAACAACTTCACTGGTGCAATTTCTAATACGTTTCCAAGAAAATGTGGATTACAAACTTTAAATCTCAATGGAAACCAATTAGAAGGAAAGCTACCGAAATCTCTGGCCAAATGCACAGCTTTAGAAGTTTTAGACCTTGGGAACAATCACATTGAGGATGCCTTCCCATGTTACTTGAAGAATATATCCATGTTGCACGTCCTTGTTCTGCGATCTAACATTTACGGGCCCATTGATTGTTCGGGTCATAATGCCTCTTGGCCGATGCTTCAAATTGTAGACCTTGCAGCAAACAATCTCACTGGTAAGCTTCCAATAAAATACTTTTCTGATTGGAAAGCCATAACAGATGATAAAAATGAGGCCCAATCTCAGCTCAATCACCTTCGATTTGAAGATGAGTCTCTGGATATTTATTATCAAGATGTGATAACTGTTACCATCAAAGGTCTAGAGGTCGAGCTAGTGAAGATCCTATCTATCTTCAACTCTCTTGACTTTTCATGCAACAATTTTGGGGAGATTATACCTGAAGAAATAGGAGAACTCAAATCACTATATATTCTCAACTTGTCGCATAATGCATTTATGGGTCAAATCCCCCCATCTCTTGGCAAATTGAGTCAGCTTGAGTCATTAGACTTATCAAACAATGACCTTATTGGTGAGATCCCTGTTTGATGTAGATTGGAATTCAAGGCTTATCTTATCTTATCTTATCTTTTAGTCTTTTATTAGGTTTCTTTGTTAGTCGTTTATTCTATCTTATCTTTCAGTCTTTATTTGAATTAGGTTTCTTTGTTAGTCTTTTATTTGGTTTAGTTGTCTTTCGTAGACTTCTAAATTTACTTTATTTCATTGTTATTTTAGGGCTAGAAGTCTTGGGCTATAAATATATGCTTATAGCCTTTAGCAATTCAGTTTATGATTATTATTGAGTTTGTTTAATAAGAATTACTCAGAGTTGAGTTTATTTGTGTTTTTCCTTAAACCATAGATAGAATCTATAGTTTTTAAGAAGATTTCTTAGATTCTTGTGATAGTCTCACAATCTTAGAAATATTTACCCCTTCAACTTGCTGTTTTCTTGTTCACTGCAATCCGACGCTGCATCAGTTGGTATCAGAGCTCAATTACTTTTTATGAATGGGGAGGAGCAACCGCTTTGTAGACATGAACGAGGTGCACGTGCGCACGGAGGCAGCACGTAAGGAGCAACCGGCGATTCGTTTGCGGCACATGGAGGAGAGGTTTGGTGGTCTAACCGTGCGGAAGGAGGGGCGTGCGCGCACCCAACACGGGATCCCTACCGATCACTTGGCCGACATGGATGGCCCGAGCGTTCGTCGTCGTCAACCAAAACCGAGATACGCGGGGGCGGAAGACAAATTTATCGTCGAGGGTGAACTTGTCAATCCTTATGCGGGGCGCGGAATGCGGAAGGAATTTCCAACGACACAAGCCCATGCTATATCACAGGATGCAGGCGTCAAGCTCGACACCCAAAAAGAAAAAATAGAAAATTCCTACAAAAAAAAGGTGTCTTGGGAGATAGCGAAGGCCAAGCATCAATCGGTGTCCCGATACATTCGAGATACGTACCGACAATTTCAGACTACATGCACCATGGGAGGCAAGGTGGCCAAGCTTGTCATCGATCCAAGGAGTGGTATGAATGTAGTCTCGGAGGAAGCAGTTCGGAAGCTAGGGCTTGAGACCAAGAGACATCCTACTCCCTATCAATTGGAATGGCTCACGAAAGGAAACGAGGTAACGGTTTCTAAACGTTGTCTAGTGTCTTTTTCTATTGGAGCTAAATATGTGGATCATGTGTGGTGTGATGTGGTTGACATGGATACGTGTCACCTATTGTTGGGAAAGCCATGGAAATATGATAGAGCTGCTATCCATGATGAAACAAAGAACACGTACAACTTCATGTTTGGTAAAACCAAATTGAAGTTGCTACATAGCCCATGGGCGGAGGCAAAACCTTCACAAGGGGATGATCAATCCTTTGTAGCCAAGCAAGGGTTGACGGACAAGGAAAGCGGCATCAAGGGAGAGGTGCTGGGGCCGATAAAGAAGCTGTTGGGGAGATGTGTCGACATAGTCCGAGCAGAATTACCGAAAGTGATGCCATCATTGCGAGACATTCAACCTCAACTTGATTTGGTACCGGGAACTAATGTTACTAATCATCCGCACGACATCAAGAGTCCTAAAAAGCTTGAAGAATTGGGGAAACAAGTGGAAGAGGTAAACCTTTCAGAGAGTATCGCAATTTTTCATGAAGAAGAGGAACCCTTGGAAGAGATAAGTCTTTTGGAGAGTTTTACAATTTTTCATGAAGAAGAGGAACCCTTGGAAGAGGTAAATCTTTCGGATAGTTTTGCACTTTTTGACGACAATTCCACATATCATGTGCCCATTAAGAGCCCCGAAGATAAAGTCTTCGATTTTAGTGTTGAGCCAATTGACTATGTTGATTTCATTGGGATAGATGTTATTTTATCAAATTATTCTAACAAAAATTGTGATGAGATCTATATGGTGGAAAAGGCTTTTCTGTCAAAGATTGAAAGGGTCTTTGTGAGTTATTTTAAGATTTTCATGGTATATGGGAAAGACAAGGCACGAGAAAAGCATGGCAAGTCTACACGGCAAGGGGAGGTGCGGGGCCTTCAACATCATCGTCGCAGTCTGCTGATGATTAAAACCATCACGTTTCTTATGGGGTGTGGCCTTGTTGTGATATTGAGGAACGGAGAATGGAACAAGTTAACAGGGCACCCGAAGGACCGTGGAAAAGACCGTCCAAATTCGAGGGCGAATTCTCTCCAACCTCGGGAGGATGATGTAGATTGGAATTCAAGGCCTATCTTATCTTATCTTATCTTTTAGTCTTTTATTAGGTTTCTTTGTTAATCGTTTATTCTATCTTATCTTTCAGTCTTTATTTGAATTAGGTTTCTTTGTTAGTCTTTTATTTGGTTTAGTTGTCTTTCGTAGACTTCTAAATTTACTTTATTTCATTGTTATTTTAGGGCTAGAAGTCTTGGGCTATAAATATATGCTTATAGCCTTTAGCAATTCAGTTTATGATTATTATTGAGTTTGTTTAATAAGAATTACTCAGAGTTGAGTTTCTTTGTGTTTTTCCTTAAACCATAGATAGAATCTATAGTTTTTAAGAAGATTTCTTAGATTCTTGTGATAGTCTCACAATCTTAGAAATATTTACCCCTTCAACTTGCTGTTTTCTTGTTCACTGCAATCCGACGCTGCATCACTGTTCAACTTGCAAATGGTCTTATTTTTCTATCAGTTCTCAACCTTTCGTTCAATCAATTGGTAGGACAGATTCCACAGATTAAGCAATTTGCTACATTTTCGGAAACTTCCTACGAAGGGAACATAGGATTATGTGGCCTTCCGTTGAGAGAAAAATGCACACATGAAGAGTCGGGATCATCACCTCCAGCATCTGAAGAAACTCATTCGAATTCTAGGAATGCAATTGATTGGAATTTCTTAAGTGCTGAATTGAGATTTGTTTTTGGCTTTGGAATCGTTATTGGGCCTCTTATGTTTTGGAAGAGGTGGAGGATATACTATTACAAACTTGTTGATGACATTTTTTTCAAAATGTTCCCTAAGGTTTATATTAGAATAGAAAATTACCGAAGACGAGCACATAAGAATCAAGGACGGCGAGTACACAAGAATCAAGGACGAAGGCATTAGTGATTGATATGAAGAGCAATGCAGCCAGGTTTGACCCTTTTTTTTCAGCATTATTATTATTATTATTTATTTATTTATTTAAAAAAAAACAATTGTCCATGCAGTTGGATGTGAATGTTGTTTCAAGTGATGTATGTGATTATCAATCTATATATATATTATTGAAATACTTTTCTGATATTAGATTTGTAGGTGACTTTATAAGAAGCTAGCCCAAGGATGTGGAAGCAAAGTTGACCCATGCTGTCACACCTGCCTTGATCACTATTATATGTTTGTATTCAACTTTTAGTATAAGATTTGTATTAAATGAAGCTATTTTTATATATAACTTGTTTTAAATTTTGTTAGTTTTTTTCGTTCATCTAAAGTTCCATTCGGACCATTTATATGGTTGCGGCCTTTCTTCAAGTTCAAGTCTATCCCTATATATTTATTTGCTCCACTGCATTGTTTGGAGAAAGCATAGTAAAAAAATAGAACACTAGAACTGGAGCTCTTGATTGCTTCTTTCAAAGCTTCAATGCAAAAGACCACAAAGCCTTTGAATCGAAGTGATCAAACAATAAAACTTACCAAAAAAAAAGAAAAAAAAGAAAAGAAAAGTGAAACACTAAAGGAAAGCATATAGTTATTTAGTCAGAACAACCTAATACTACAAGCTCGGACTGTAATTAGGAACAAAATTAAGAATTTAACTCTAGAGGAACCGGCCTGTATTTAATTTTTTTCAGGGGGGTAATTTTAATAATATATATATATTTTAAAAAAAACTCTAAATACGCTAAAAGTTTTATTAGGTTCTTTTGTTGTTGTTCTTTTTCCTTTTTTCTCAAATATGCGGTGTTTGATCTTTTGTATTGATTTTGAAAATATATTTCTGTTTTCAAAATTATAAAAACACACTATTTTCGACACCATTAACAAATAATTCAAAAAAAAAAAAAATCCATAAAAAGGACACTTTACATTTATATCACATAAAACACTTTATTAATATATATTTTTTTAAAATATTTCTCAAAACTATTATCAAACTAATCAATGGATAACCTTTTTCCGCGTTGAGTAGGATTTTTGTTGGATAGAAATTTTATGAGGTGCAATTCGATCTTCTCGTTTTAATTTGCAAAGAGCCTTTTGGAAGACTTTTAATTTGCCAAGAGGTCATTCTTTTAGTATCTTCTGGTTCTGGTTTTGCATGGACTCATTAGAAGACTTAAGTTATTAATGCTAATTTTTATGTTTATTTTATACTTATTTTATTGATGTGACGTGTTTTAAATGTCATTTATATTAGTCACTTATAATTTTTTTTTTTTTTAATATAAAAAATTCACAAATCATGTCAAATATTTTGTTCATTTTGGAACAAAAAAAGGACATTGTAACTCTAATGGTAAATTGGTATAATACATTAAACAAATTAAAAGATTGGAAGGAATTACATTGCAAACAAATTGTGTGGTAAATTGAGAGGGTAAATGTAGTTTCCTTAACAAAAAGTTATAAATATTTTATAATCAAAACCGATATGGATAAATATCTTTAATTAAATTAAGTTGATTAGATTTATTTGAAAAATTAATAAACATGTTTCAAACAAAACAAATATAGGCTATATTCAAGATTTGAGCATTCCATTCATACAGGGCTTTGAACGCATGTTGAACCAAGCAATCTGTCTAATAAATCTTGTTTTCACAAACAACAACCCTCCATTGACTTCACTTGGACTATTATTTTGTCGTGCTCAAGAGACCAAAACGACCTTGATTTAAGAATTACACTGTTATGGAAAGAAAGCCCATGGGCCATAAGGCTTCAGCGTTGGGTTTACGGTTTGCTTGCTTTTCAAAAAGCTATATATCATAGACACGTTTATCGTGTTTTGATTGAGAAGTCACGTTAAGATACAGCAAAAGCTGCAAAACTACAAACATGAAACATGCTTGTGGGGTTTATCTTCATGCAAAGATAAAGCCCATGATATGGATGGCGATCGACACGGCATGAACAACTAATTTCTTTAGATAGCTTTTATTATTTTTGTGATTGCAAACAAAACTTATTATATATGATTGTATAATATATGACATATATAATAAATTAATTTCTTAAAAATACTTCAAATTCTGCACCTTAATTAGATGGCTTTATTTAAAAAACCTTTTTCATGGTCGAGAGTTTTGACATTGACACCCTCTTACTTTACTCAACTTACTAAGTCACAATCACTCGGTGAAGTGACATGTATCATTTGCATGTAAGATATACTTTTCACATATTTTTTTTTATAGCTTAAAAAAAATATAATATATCTTGTTTAGAAATTGGTTTATATGAATTTCTAGCAAATTAATTTGTAAGAAATATGTAGAATTGTAGGAACTCCAACAAGAGAAGAAGGGGTATATTAGAGTTGTCTCGAGTCTCTAGACGAAATGAGATGTGGGTTTTTGCTTGAAATGATAAATTATTTATCTTTATTTCCTATGTTATATCTTTATTTCCTATGTTATATGTTGATGATGATAAGGGTAATATTAATTAGTAGCATAAAGTTATCTTTTTCATTACTGGTTGTTAGAATTTAATGTTAATGTATCTATAACGGCATAAATAATTTTATTTTATTAAAAATATTTAAATAGTGTGTCAACATATTTATAATGTAACATTATTTATACCATTAAATTGTAACCATGAAATGAAATGATTGCTCTAATGGGGAGAATGCTATTCCCATTTGAGTAGGAGGAAATTTATCCTACTGATTTTCACCAGAACATATACTCCATTCTCCATATAGTGATGCATGCCTAGCCCTGATCATTAACATTTTGAATTTTATTGACAATTAATTCGAATTGCTAAATGGCCTGGGTTGGGAATCAATTTGAGTTAAAATTTAAGAACAACTCCACCCAAAAACAAAAAACCAAACGACTAAATAAATTAAAACTAAATTGTAACAATTGAGTTACTTTGAGAAGAATAAGAAGATGAATTATAACCTAGATACATTGAATTGATTATAAGCATTCACATTGCAAACAAATTGTGAGGTGAGGGTAATTGTAGTTTTCCTAACAAAATAGTTATAAATATTTTATAATCACAATCGATATGGATAAATAAATATCATTAATTAAAGTAAGTTGATTAAATTCATTTAAAAAATTAATAAACATGTTTCAAACAAAACAAATATAGGCTATATATAGCACTTGTAATAATTTTTAAGATTTGAGCATTCCATTCATACGTGGCTTTGACCGCATGTTGAACTAAGCAATGTGTCTAATAATTCTTGTTTTCACAAACAACAATCCTCCATTGACTTTACTTGGACCATTATTTTGTCTTGCTTAAGAGACCAAAACGACCTTGATTTAACAATAACACTGTTAGGGAAAGAAAGCCCATGGGCCATAAGGCTTCAACGTTGGGTTTACGGTTTGCTTGCTTTTCAAAAAGCTATATATCATAGACACGTTAACCAATTGGTGATAAAGCAAAAAACCATTATTGTACTTGTGTCGACTACTTTTGAAAATTGTGTAAAAGGAAATGTAAATGGAAGAATTAATGAAGTAGACGGGTGGGTACCCTTTGAAGATACATTATTGGCACTTTCCATTACTATTACCTTCTCATGCATGCTATCACCTTTTTATAGTGCTTTTTGACAAAGTCACGTTAAGATAAAGCAAACCAATTATTGTTGGCTATTACTGACTGGGTTAATTTTTACTGCTCTCTCCCTCCCCTATATAAGAAATACGATATACTTGGAGATTTAAATTACCATCATTGTTCGTTCCAGTTGAAGCAAAGCCTTCGCTACCTCTTATTTTTACACTTTCACAGTTTCCAAATCTCAGCGGTTTTCTGTCAGCTAACGGATATCAGCTACAGCCACAAAAAAAAATGTAATCTACTCTTCGCTCTTACTCTCTTCAACCCATCATTAATTTCGCTAACTCTTTCTTCAACTCATTATATATTGTGTGGGTGTCTTTTGTTACAGCTTCCAATGAGAATTCCACTCTTTTCATGGCTTTTCTTGATGCTCATGATATGCTCACTTTCCATCGGCTTATGTATCTTTGCCGTGTCTGGCCAATGCCTTGGCAATCAGCAATCCTTGCTGCTCCAATTGAAGAATAGCCTTATATTTGGAGGTGCTTCATCCACAAAACTAGTGCACTGGAATCAAAGTGTCGATTGCTGTTCATGGGTAGGTGTAAGCTGCAACGAGGGGCGTGTTATCGGTCTCGACCTGACCAATGAATCCATCTCTGGTGGACTTGATAATTCAAGCAGCCTCTTTGGTCTTCAATATCTCCAGCACTTGGGTTTGGCTTCTAACAACTTTTCTTCCGAGATTCCATCCCAATTTGACAAGCTCATGAACTTGAGGTATTTGAACCTATCAAATGCTTGTTTTACGGGGCAGATTCCAATTGCAATTTCGCACTTGACAAGGTTGGTTACTCTTGATTTATCTACTGATTACTTCAAATGCGAATCTCATTATTCATTGAAACTTGAGAGCCCAAATCTAAAAATGCTGGTTCAAAACCTTTCGGAGCTTATGGAACTTCATCTTGATCGTGTCAATATATCAACACAGGGGTATGAGTGGGGCACTGCCTTATCATCTTCACTACCAAAGCTTAGAGTGTTGAGCTTAACAGATTGTCTTCTTTCGGGGCCTCTTGATTCCTCGTTAACAAATCTTCAGTCTCTCTCAATTATTCGTCTTGATGATAACGATTTTGATTCTCCAGTTCCAGAATCTTTTGCAGATTTCAAAAATTTGACATCCTTGATTCTCTCTTTTTGTCGGATGAATGGAACTTTTCCAGAAAAGATCTTTCAAATTCCAACACTGGAAACGCTTGACTTATCAAGTAATTATCGTCTTCAGGGTTCGTTGCCAGAATTTCCTTCCAATGGATCTCTTCGAATGCTGGCGCTTCGTGTCACAAACTTTTCAGGGGAATTGCCACGTTCTATTGGTAACCTGAAAATGTTGTCCTTAATAGATCTTTTTTATTGCAATTTCAATGGATCAATCCCAACGTCAATGGCTAGCCTCACACAATTGCTTTATTTGGACATGTCATCCAACAACTTCGTCGAATCAATTCCATCATTCAGCATGAGCAAGAGTTTGACCACAATAGACCTTTCCCATAATAATTTATCAGGTCAGATTACTTCCACTCGGTGGGAAGAACTTTTGAATCTAAAGGTTCTTGACTTGACGTACAATTCATTGGAAGGAAGTATTCCAATTTCTTTGCTTTCCCTTCCATCATTGCAAGAACTAGGACTTCACAACAACCAATTTTCTGGTCCACTCAATGACTTGTCGAATGTCTCTTCTTGTCTACTGGAAACCCTTGATTTGAGTCACAATAACTTGGAAGGGCCAATACCCACGTCTTTGTTTTTCCTTCAATCATTGATAGAGCTAACACTTAGCAATAATCGATTTTCTGGTCAACTCAATGAATTTCCAACTGTTTCTTCTTCCCTATTGAGGTACCTTGATTTGAGTCACAACAACTTGGAAGGGCCAATACCCATGTCTCTCTTTGAGATCCAAAGTCTTAGGAGTCTCTCACTCTCTTGGAACAACTTTAACGGCTCCTTGCAGCTTAATGTGATTATGACTATGAGAAGTCTTTCAGATCTTGATCTATCCCACAACAACTTAGGATTGGCTTCTAGCAAATTGAAAACATATCCTCACTTCTTGATAAGTCAATCCACATTATCAAGTCTAGATCTTTCAGACAATGAGATTCATGGAGAGATACCCAATTGGATTTGGGAACTTCCTTATCTTAACTCATTAAATCTTTCTTATAACCATCTAGAGACTCTAGATTTTTCTTTACTCAACATGTCTTCTTTGACGTCCTTAGACCTTCGCTCCAACCAGCTCCAAGGGCAACTCTCAGCTTTCCCAGAACATGCTAAATACTTGGATTTCTCAGGAAATAACTTCAGCTGTGTCATACCAGCTAATATTGGCAACTTCCTTACTGACACTTATTTCTTCTCTCTTTCGAATAATAAGTTCAATGGGAGTATTCCTAGATCAATATGCAACGCTACAAAGCTTTTTGTTCTAGATTTGTCTGATAATTTATTGAGTGGCAAAATTCCTCAATGCTTATTTATGATGAGTGGGGAGCCCCAAAGTCTTCATCTAACTCAGCTTTCACGGAATCAAATAGTTCAAGAGAATCCGTATAAACAGGATCAAGGGATGTCAAATCAAGGTTTAGGGGTGCTGAATCTATACAGAAATAATCTCATTGGCACAATTCCTAATGTGTTTCCAAGCAATTGTGGCTTACAAACTTTAAATCTTAATGGAAACCAACTGGAAGGAAAGCTACCAAAATTTTTGGCCCAATGCACATCTTTGGAAGTTTTAGACCTTGGGAACAACCACATTGAGGATGCCTTCCCATGTTACTTGAAGAACATATCCATGTTACATGTCCTTGTTCTACGATCTAACAAATTTTACGGGCCCATTGATTGTCGAGGGCTTAATGCCTCCTTGTAAGAGCTTCAAATTGTAGACCTTGCTGCAAACAATTTCATCGGAAAGCTTCCAATAAAATACTTTTCGGATTGGAAAGCAATAACAGATGATATAATTGAGGTCGAATCTGTGCTCAATCACGTCCGAGTTGGACAGGGTGGACTGAGTGGGCCGAGGAATGCTTACAATCGTGGGGAAACTGGGATAAACATTTATTATCAAGATGTGATAACTGTTACCATGAAAGGACATGAGGCAAAGATAGTGAAGATCCTAAATATCTTCACCTCCCTCGACTTCTCATGCAACAATTTTGATGGGTCTATACCTGGAGAAATAGGAGAACTCAAATCACTATATATTCTCAACTTGTCACATAATGCTTTCAAGGGTCAAATTCCCCCGTCTCTTGGAAAATTGAGTAAATTGGAGTCATTGGACTTGTCAAGTAACGAGCTTACAGGTGAGATTCCATTCCAGCTTGCAGATGGTCTTACTTTCCTATCAGTCCTTAACCTTTCGTTCAATCAATTGGTGGGAAAGATTCCACAGATCAAGCAATTTGCTACATTCTCGGAAACTTCCTATGAAGGGAACATAGGATTATGTGGCTTTCCTTTAAAAGAAAAATGTACAAGTGAAGAGCCAAGATCATCGCCTCCAACATCTGAAGAAACTCATTCAAATTCTAGAAATGCAATTGATTGGAACTTCTTAAGTGCTGAATTAGGATTTATTTTCGGCTTTGGGATTGTTATTGGACCTCTAATGTTTTGGAAGAGGTGGAGGATATGCTACTACAAACATGCTGATGACATCTTTTTCAAGATGTTCCCTCAACTATATATTAGAATAGAAAATCGTCAAAGACGAGCACACAAGAATCAAGGACGGAGGCATTAGTGGTAGATATGAGGAACAATGCAATCAGGTTACTTTGACTCTTCTTTTTTGTCCATATATATATATATATATTATTGAAATACTGTTCTTATATTAGATTGCAGGTGACTTAAGAGTGCTCATGGAATGTGGAAGCCAAAGTAACTCATGCTGATTGGTGTCACACTTGCCTTGACAATTCACACATGGGATGTAGAATTACACAATAGTGATCACTATTGTATATTAGTGCTCGAATTTTAGTGTAAGATTTGTAATATTACTCTATGCTTATTCATCCAATGCGTAATTCTAGTGATTACGTAAAACGTTAACAATACCAAGTTCATTGGGATGCCACTTTGTATCTCACTGAGCACGTAGGTATGTTTGTATTCTATTTTTGTATTTCACCGAGTTGTGTGCTTCTTCATAAAGATGATGCTTTTCTGACACTTTGACATTCTTGTGTCTCTTTTAAGTCCTCAAATGTTATTGAGGACCTTTATAGAAAAGAAATTGAGAGATCTAAAGATTGCATTATTACAACTATTTCGGCCTAGAATTAAGAGAAACCATATTTTTACATTATAATCTCAAGTTTTGAACCACATATAATGTTCATCCCGGCCATAAAAGCCAGAAATTCTTCTACACAAGCGGTGAGGAGTTTAGATTAATGTATAAATTCCGAATATACTACCAACTTGTGTTTTCTCGAAATAAGCATATATAGATATATATGTTTTTCTGAAAACACAACACAACGAACAATTTTATTAATTGGACCACACATAAAACATATCCTAAAATGTGGACTAAAAAAAAGTGTCTCAATTTCTGAATCATATAAAAACTCTCCCTTGAGCCGACTAAAATAAACCTTCTCTCCCAAATTAATGACTATATTGAATTTTGTTAATACTACTTTTTGAAATTGATTGTGACCATTTGTAAAATCAATATATAAAAGTGATGAATTATTTTATTTCTCAAAAAACGAAAATTAATAAGTTTTATTTGATTATATATATAGAAAATAAGTCAAACAGTGAAAATAAGTCAAACAGTACTTAGACAAACGTAGAGTTAATTCATAAATTGGGAAATGAAAGAAAAACCATGGTTTACTTAGAATTTTTTTTTTCCCTATCATTTGTCATTTAATTTTTAAATACTTTTGTATCAAATATTCTTATATTCTTGAAGTTACTTTGAAAAGAACAAATAATTCGTCTATGATGCCTAAGAGTACACCAAATATAAAAATCTTATATTTTGAAGAATTCGGTCAAATTTTTAATCATTTCTGAACGTTGAGTTTAATCGCATTGAAAAACTGTTAGAGCATTCTCAATCATGAGCTTCTATTTTTTAGATAAATTAGGCTAAAAATTAACTTTTCTCTAGTTTAACTAGCAGATATGCAAAAATATCAAATAATAAACTCTTTAAATATAATTTTTATTCTATCTTCATTCATTTTGTAAACCATAGACAATGGAGTATGAACAACGTGAAAATATTAAAATTCAATGCGAACATTCTGTCAATTTTTTAATTTTAATTTTTAATCTACTCCTCATAAGGTAATATATTATATTTTATTGAAAAATATGCGTTTGAACTGGTTATTGGATTTCGATTAATGGGCTTAGTTCTTAAGCATGAATGTGGTTCGAATGGTTTATGCCTTAAATCACAAATTATTGAATTAATATTTTAATACCCTTTAATTATTTAATGTTTCATTGCTCAATATCCACAACGTCCTTTGTTGCTAAAGAGGGAGGCATTGGTTGGTAAAGAGGGAGGCATTTCGGTCAAATCCAAAGTCACATTACTTTGAAGGACAAAAAGGAGACAGTTTCCTTTTACATTTGGTGGAATAATTTTTTAAAATTTAATTTATTAAACAGACATTTATTCTTATTCAATTCTTAGAGTGACTTCTAGCATTATTATATTTTTCTGTCTGCCAACACATCATCTAGATCACCAATGTAATGAACTATTCGTTCTTACTCTCTTCAACCCATCACTAATTTCATTAACTCTTCAACTTATTATTGCATGTGTGGGTGTCTCTTGTAATAGCATCCAATGAGAATTCCACTCCTTTCATGGCTTTTCTTGATGCCGTTATATATAACACATTAGCCAAGTGTACTCATAATAAGGCCAGGTGAGGAGTTTAGCTACCTGCTTGTGTTTTCTCAAAATAAGCATATATAATATAGCATTTATTTTTTTGAAAACACAACCAACAATTTTATTAATTGGACCACATATAAAACATATCCTAAAATGTGGACTTCAAAAAAAAAAAAAAAAAGTTCTCACATTTATATTACTTAAAAAAATGTTTTTCAAACAAAGACCAAAAAAACTTTTTTTTTTTTTTTTTTTAATCTTTATATCACGTAAAACACATTTTTCAAACCAAAACCAAAAATCACTTTTCAAAATCATTATCAAACATATGAGAAGTTTGATTTTTACAATTAAAAAATATGAATTTTAAGCAAATGACAAATAGTTCATTCTATCGTATTTTGCATCTAACTTTTAACATAAAATGGGCTAAGTTTGATGAACTGGGGATGGAGATATTGACGATTGCATTGCTTGCTGGGTTGGCTTTGGCCCGCTGACCCGACTGCGTACGTACGTCATTGGTTGGCACAGTTATGTCCGGATACGTGACCCAATTCTAATCATCTTAATGGGTTCCAATTTCAACTTGAATTTCCGGGATTTTTTATTTTTCTTTTGGATTTTTCTTATTTATTTATCTTACGAGTGGCAAGAAGCCCCTTCCTCCTGTATCAACTTCTTGGGCTTCTTGCACTTCTTTGACACTTTTTAATTTAGTCTATTAAACCCATATATGATTTTAGAGCAGGTTAAAAATGTATATGAAAATTACACACTATTAAAAATGTAAATAAGAATCACATGTTTTAAGTGTTAGAGTATATAATAAGGATAGAAATTATTTACAATAAATGATAAATTGTTTGTTGTAAGTGAAGGAATTTGATTATGAATAAAATTACATTTGAAATTATTCAAATTATTTTGTAAGCTTTATAAATAGAGCCTTATACACAATAAAATTAAGACAATAACTTCAGTGTGGACGTTGCACAAAACAAGGCTTTTATGCCCATTATTCAGAGGTCGCCACGTCAGGTTGGCACAAAATAAATGCATGCAAACAAAACACAAGATTTAACCCACCATTATTATTCTTTTTTTTTTAAAAAATACATTCAACACAACCGCTCGCAGCCGGCAAAAGTCACTGCTTGTTGAACCCTGCTGCGTCGCTGCCCGGTATCTCTGTCTGTCTCTCTGGTAGTTTTGAAACCGACAGCCATCCCAAGTGGGCCCATGGGGTGGCACGCAGCCACCCCCGGCCAAATCTGGGATGGCCGCGCGCCACCCTTGATGAGCTGGGGTGGCTCGCGCGGCCACCCCAGGGCCTAGGGGTGGCTCGTGTGGCCGCAGCCACCCCTTATATTTGATATAATTAGGTGTAATTAGTTTTTTTTGTTTTTTTTTTTTTTTTTCTAAACTTGGGTTTAGTGTGGTTGAAGTCACTTTCTGATTGGTGGCACAAACCCACCCTTTTATGCCACGACCACATAGAAGATGCACTCTAAAATCAATGAATAAGAGTACGATGCTCTCATGTTTGAGATAATTCTTGTTTTCACAAACAACAACCCTCCATTGACTAAGACTTGGACTAGTATTTTATCTTACTTAAGAGACCGAAACAACCTAGATTTAACAATTACATTTTATTAGGGAAAGAAAGTTCATGAGGCTTAAACGTTGGGTTTATGGTTTGGTTGCTTGCTCTTCTAAAAGCTATATACACGTTAAACCTTAATGATAAAGCAAAACCGTTATTGCGCCGATTACTTTTGAAAAATTTGTAAAATGTAGTGTAAAATATTTTTTATATCACATAATTTACTTTTTATTACTAGTAAAAAAAAAATTACTATAAAATAAAATTTTTTCACTTTTTTCAATTTCACTTTTTCACTTTTTTATATCAATTATTATTTTCTTTTTTTTAAGTGAACAATGTGCAGAGGTGTTTGTATTGTTTAACAAACACTCTTAAGAGGTAGCTCAATCAGTTGAAACCACGCCTAATGAAGCGGAGATTACTAGTTTGAATCCTTCTCTCTCTTGTGCAAACATGTCAAAATAAAAAACAAACACCCCCAGGCCCGCAATGTTCTCAATCTACAAGTTAGTGGCATGGGGCCAATTGAAATTGTTGATGCACAGTTTTCCAAGTGATGACGTGACACGCCTGCCGAGCTTAAGTTGACCGACACACAAGGTATTTGACTGCACAACAAGAAAGAAAGATCGAAGTGACCGGGGGTGAGCCGGCGTGAGCACTCCGATGCCTAAGTCAGAATGAGAAAGAAAAATGATACTGTCAACAACTATAGAACTCAGAGAATGAGAGTTGTGATTACCTTTGCTTTGACCACATGACTTGTATTTATAGGCAGGGAGAGGATTTGATTTTCCATGTATTCAGGAATCTTATCCTTTAATATCAGCTGAACAAACATTTGAATGAAAGATCATGTTTGTTAGTTGTTCCACTATTTCAGCGATTTGTAATCTGTTTAGGCCATATCAACTTAAAG
>NC_081549.1:21991652-22011540 GCF_901000735.1 Corylus avellana
TTTTTATATCACATAATTTACTTTTTATTACTAGTAAAAAAAAAAAATTACTATAAAATAAAATTTTTACACTTTTTTCAATTTCACTTTTTCACTTTTTTATATCAATTATTATTTTCTTTTTTTTTAAGTGAACAATGTGCGGAGGTGTTTGTATTGTTTAACAAACACTCTTAAGAGGTAGCTCAATCAGTTGGGACCACGCCTAATGAAGCGGAGATTACTAGTTTGAATCATTCTCTCTCTTGTGCAAACATGTCAAAATAAAAAACAAACACCCCATGCCCGCAATGTTCTCAATCTACAAGTTAGTGGCATGGGGCCAATTGAAATGTAGTCATCGCGGATCCGGATCTTGGAGTTGATCGAAGAGCATGACTCCTGGCGATAACCGCAAATGAATGCCTTCGGCGGTGATCTTGACGCATGACGCCTTGCATTTTCACGTTCTGGCAGCCATTGACACCGTTGTGGAACATTTGTCTGTTTCGGGAGGTTAATCCAATCAACAGGATATGTTGTTGGAGTGGGAATATTCCAGCGTCTGCTTGCGTACACACAACAAAAAGCTCCAATTAATTATTATATTACAACCAAAAAAGAAGAGAAGAGCAATATTTTATGTATTAACAAGGAACATTTGAATCACATGATCCAGGGCAATTAAATATGTTAATAAAATCCAGATTCCAATACCTTAATTTATACTGTCGGTTGCTTTTTTTTTTTTTTTGTCGGTTGCTTTTTGAATATAATGCTTAACCATTATTATGGTTTGTGGAAAGGACGCTGCTACCGATCGAGTACTGAGTTTCCAACCAAAACGCGTCCACTGCTTTCTCAGAAGTCAAGCAAACTCGTTAAGGCTATTGGTGATTGGGTCAATTACTGCTCTCTCCCTTCCCTATATAAGAAATATGATATACTTGGAGATTTAAATTATCATCATTCTTCGTTTCAGTTGAAGCAAAGCCTTTGCTACCTCTTATTTTACACTTTCACAATTTCCAAATCCCAGCGGTTTTCTGTTAGCTGACGGATCAGCTACAGCCCCAAAATGTAATCTTACTCTCTTCAACCCATCACTAATTAGTAATTTCATTAACTCTTTCTTCAACTCATTACATATTAATTGTACGTGTGGGTGTCTTTTGTTACAGCTTCCAATGAGAATTCCACTATTTTCATGGCTTTTCTTTATGCCCATGATATGCTTACTTTCCTTCAGCTTCAGTATCTCTACGGTGCGCGGCCAATATTGCGGTGACGATCAACAATCCATGTTGCTCCAATTGAAGAATATCCTCGTATTTGACAATGCTTCATCCACAAAACTAGTGCACTGGAATCAAAGTGTCGATTGCTGTTCATGGGAAGGTGTAAGCTGCAGGGGCTCCCTAGTCTTAGGTCTCAACCTGGCCAACGAATCCATCTCGGGTGACCTTCTCAATTCATACAATGACTTTAGCATTCAATATCTCCAGAACCTGAGTTTGGCTCATAACAAGTTGAAAACATTTCCTAGCTTCTTGATAAATCTGTATGAGTTATTTTTTCTGGACCTTTCAGACAACCAGATTCATGGAGAGATACCCAATTGGATCTGGGAACGTTATTTCCTTCAATCCTTGAATCTTTCTTATAACTATTTGGAGACTTTAGATTTGTCTTTACTCAGCATTTCTCGAGTGAACCTCCTAGACCTTAGCTTCAACCAGCTCCAAGGGAAATTCTTAGCTTTCCCAGAACAAGCTCAATACTTGGATTTCTCAAGAAATAACTTCAGCTCTGTCATACCAGCTAGCATTGGCAACTTCCTTAGCAACACTTATTTCTTCTCTCTTTCGAATAATAAATTCTATGGGAGTATTCCTAGATCAATATGCAATGCTACAAAGCTTATTGTTTTAGATTTATCTGATAATTTCTTGAGTGGCACAGTTCCTCAATGCTTATTTAAGCTGAGTGAGGTTGATCAAGAGATGTCAAAGCCAAGTTTAGGGGTGCTAAATCTAAGCAAAAACAACCTCACCGGCACAATTTCTAATGTGTTTCCAAGTAATTGTGGCTTACAAACTTTAAGTCTCAATGGAAACCAACTAGAAGGAAAGCTACCGAAATCTCTTGCCAGATGCACATCTTTAGATGTTTTAAACCTTGGGAACAACCACATCGAGGATGCCTTCCCATGTTACTTGAAGAATATATCCATGTTGCACATCCTTATTCTGCGATCTAACAAATTTTACGGGCCCATTGATTGTCGAGGGCTTAATGCCTCCTGGCCAAAGCTTCAAATTGTAGACCTCGCTGCAAACAATTTCACTGGTAAGTTTCCAATAAAATACTTTTCGGATTGGAAGGCAATAATAGATGATAAAATTGAGGTCAAATATGTGCTTAATCACCTCCACTTTGATCCAAGACAAGGTGTGCCCAAAGATGGTAACTTTTTTGAACTCGAGGTTGTTCTCAATCTTATGTCTGTGATAGACATTTATTATCAAGATGTGATAATTGTTACCATGAAAGGCCTAGAGGCAAAGCTAGTGAAGATCCTAACCATCTTCACAGCCCTCGACTTTTCATGTAACAATTTTGAGGGGCCAATACCAGGAGAAATCGGAGAACTCAAATTGCTACTTATCCTCAACTTGTCTCATAATGCTTTCACGAGCCAAATCCCACAATCTTTGGGAAAATTGACTTATCTTGAGTCACTAGACTTGTCAAGCAACAAGTTTACCGGTGAGATTCCTGTCCAACTTGCAGATGGTCTAATTTTTTTGTCAGTTCTCAACTTTTCGTTCAATCAATTGGTGGGACAGATTCCACAGATCAAGCAATTTGCTACGTTCTCGGAAACTTCCTATGTAGGGAACAAAGGATTATGTGGCTTTCCTTTGAAAGAAAAATGCACACGTGAAAAGTCGGGATCGTCGTCTCCTCCAACATCTGAAGAATCTCATTCGAATTCTAGGAATGCAATTGACTGGAACTTCTTAAGTGTTGAATTGGGATTTGTTTTTGGTTTTGGGATTGTTATTGGGCCTCTTATGTTCTGGAAGAGATGGAGGATATCCTACTACAAACATGTTGATGACATTTTTTTCAAGATGTTTCCTCAGCAATACGTTAGAATAGAAAATCGCCAAAGACGAGCACACATGAATCAAGGTCGACGAACACACAGAAATCAAGGACACAGGCATTAGTGATAGATACGAGGAGCTTTGTAATCAGGTTTGACTCTTTCAAATGAAAAGAGAATATATATATTAGCTAGTGAAATACTTTTCTAATATTAGATTTGCAGGTGACTTATGCATGAGACGCTCATAGGATTGTGGAAACCACTAACTCATGCTGTCACACTTCCTTTGCTCGCTCATCCATCCAACGTGTAGTTCAGTTTTTGTATTTCACCGATCGAGTTGTATGCTTCTTCATAAAGATGATGTATTTCAGACACTTTGACATTTTCTTTTAAGTCCTCAAGTGTTCTTGAGAATCTTTATAGAAAAAAAGAAAAAGAAAAAAAAAAAGGTTGAGAGATCAAAATTAAGAATGCATCAATTATTGTTACAATTAATTCTTTTAGCGGAAAATTAAGAGAAACCATATTCTTACACATAATCTCAAGTTGTGAACCATATATAATGTTCATCCCATAAAAGCCAATATGCAAGAATTTCTTCTTCACAAGCTAGCGGTGAGGATGGAGTTTGGATTACATAAATTCCGAATATGCTCGATCATACATTGAGAATTTGAGAGCGTAGAAGATGTTAAATATGAACCTATTTTCATAGATAAGTAGCTTTAATTTTTGTTAATCCTTTAGAAATCAAACTAATCATGACTTAAATATGATAGAAATTGAATTATCGTGATAAATAATCATATAATTTATAAGAGGATACATGCAAGCAAGAAAAGTAAAATAATGATCATATAATTTGATGTTAATTGCTTGATTTGCGGGAAGTGCTGTTGGGTTGCATGATTGTCGTGAAGTCCTGCTTGAAAGTGGCTGATTGTGTATTCTAGTTTTACATGCTTGAATTTGAAAACAGTCTCAGACTTGAGTTGGTTTCAGATTGGAATAATTGAAATTTTGTAACGTACGTCAAAGTAATGGCGTAAGTTGTGGGAAAGTAGAATCGTAATGGTAAGCAGGTGTTGAGTGGGGAGACAAATGTTCTCTTAATTAATTCCAACTCATCATTCATTAACAATAATTAACCATTAATTGCTTTTTGATTTACAAGTCAAGCAAACCGTAAACCCAACGCTCGATCAAGCCTCATCTTCTCCGTAAAGAAATAGAAAAGTCTATATGAAGCTTCTAGTGGTGATGAAAGAAGAATTAATCTTCATGATCCAAGAAAAAAAAGTCCATTAAATTAGTTATATTAATATTAGCTAATAATATTTTAATGGATAGAGCTTCTAGAAATTCATATTGGCCTAATCTAAATAGGAACTATGGCACTTTTTAGACAAATTAGCTAACTAGCATGTGGCTATCCAATTTTTTTTTTTTTTTTTTTTTTTTTGGACATGTCCACCAAAGAGGGGGAGGGGAATTCGAACAAGTGACATCCGCTTCATTAGGTGTAGCCCTAACCGATTTAGCAACCTCTTGGAAACATGTGGTTATCCAATTTAGATTTATAATGAAAGACAATTCCTTGTAAAGCCCAAATAGTTTTTTTTTAGCTTTTTAATGTGGGACAAAATGAAATACACAAACGAGGAAAAGTAAAAAATGTATGAGAGTGAAGAATAAAAACTTATTTTAATGAAATAATCAAAACATTATTGTGGTTTTGGAAATGAAACAGGTTCTGAGTAATTAGCTTCAAACCAAAATCATGAGTCCCATATATATTGCTTTTAGAGAAGTCAAGCAAACCGTGAACCTCATGCGCTAGCTCCCCACGAGTTTTCTTAGCCGTCACATGCGCAAGGGTATGAGTGGGGCTTGGCGTTATCATCTTCAGTACTACCAAAGCTTAAGAGTGTTGAGCTTGTCAAATTGTCTTGTTTCAGGGCCTCTTGATTCCTCATTATTGAATCTTCAGTCCCTCTCAATTATTCGTCTGGATTATAACAATTTTTCTGCTTTAGTTCCAAAACTTTTTGCAGATTTCAAAAATTTGATGTCCTTCAGTCCTTGGATTTCACTTCTGCTAATTTGAATGGAAAATTTCCAACACTGCAAATGCTTGACTTATCAGGTAATAAACTACTTCAGGGTTCGTTGCCAGAATTTTCTTCGAATGGATCTTTTCGAACGTTGGTACTTAGAGAGAGAGAAATACTTTTCTTATATTAGATTTGCAGGTGACTTAAGAGTGCTCATGGAATGTGGAAGCCAAAGTAACTCATGCTAATTGGTGTCACACTTGCCTTGACAATTCACACATGGGATGTCGAATTACACAATAGTGATCACTATTGTATATTAGTACTCGAATTTAAGTGTAAGATTTGTAATGTTACTCTATGCTCATTCATGCAATGTGTAATTCTAGTGGTTATGTAAAACGTTCACAATACCAAGTTCATTGGGATGCCACTTTTGTATCTCAGTGAACACGTAGGTATGTTTATATTTTATTTTTGTTTTTCATTGAGTTGTGTGCTTTTCTGACACTTTGACATTCTTGTGTCTCTTTTAAGTCCTCAAGTGTTCTTGAGGATCTTCATAGAAAAGAAGTTGAGAGATCTGAAGATTGCATTATTACAATTATTTCGGCCTAGAATTAAGAGAAACCATATTTCTACATTATAATCTCAAGTTTTGAACCATATATAATATTTGTTCATCCCGGCCCATAAAAGCCAAAAATTCTTCTACACAAGCGGTGAGGAGTTTAGATTAATGTATAAATTCCGAATATACTACCTAGCTACTTGTGTTTTCTCAAAATAAGCATATATATAATATTTATTTTTCTAAAAACACAACACAACCAACAATTTTATTAATTGGACCCCACATAAAACATATCCTAAAATGTGGACTAAAAAAAAGTTTCTCAATTTCTGAATCATATAAAAACTCTCCCTTGAGCCGACTAAAATAAACCTTCTCTCCCAAATTAATGACTATATTAAATTTTGTTAATACTACGTTTTGAAATTGATTGTGACCATTTGTAAAATCAATATATAAAACGATGAACTATCTTATTTCTCAAAAAACGAAAATTAATAAGTTTTATTTGATTACAGATAAAATATATATATATAGAAAATAAGTCAAACAGTACTTAGACAAACATACAGTTCATAAATTGGGAAATGAAAGAAAAACCATGGTTTACTTAAATCACTATATATTCTCAACTTGTCGCATAATGCATTTATGGGTCAAATCCCCCCATCTCTTGGCAAATTGAGTCAGCTTGAGTCATTAGACTTATCAAACAATGAACTTATTGGTGAGATCCCTGCTCAACTTGCAAATGGTCTAATTTTTCTATCTATTCTCAACCTTTCGTTCAATCAATTGGTAGGACAGATTAAGCAATTTGCTACATTTTCGAAAACTTCCTACGAAGGGAACATAGGATTATGTGGCCTTCCGTTGAGAGAAAATGCACACACATGAAGAGTCAGGATCATCACCTCCAGCATCTGAAGAAACTCATTCGAATTCTAGGAATGCTATTGATTGGAATTTCTCAAGTGTTGAATTGGGATTTGTTTTTTGCTTTGGATTCGTTATTGGGCCTCTTATGTTTTGGAAGAGGTGGAGGATATGCTATTACAAACTTGTTGATGACATTTTTTTCAAGATGTTCCCTAAGCTTTATATTAGAATAGAAAATTACCGAAGACGAGCACATAAGAATCAAGGAAGGCGAGTACACAAGAATCAAGGACGGAGGCATTAGTGATAGATATGAGGAGCAATGCAGTTAGGTTTGACTCTCTTTTTTCAGTATTATTAATTTAAAAAAAAAAAAAAAAAAACTGTCCATGCAGTTGGATGTGAATGTTGTTTCAAGTGGTGTTTGTAATTATCAATCTATATATATTATTGAAATACGTTTCTGATATTAGATTTGTAGGTGACTTTATAAGAAGCTAGCCCAACGATGTGGAAGCAAAGCTGACCCATGCTGTCACACCTGCCTTGATCACTATTATATGTTTGTATTCAACTTTTAGTATTAGATTTGTATTAAATAAAGCTATTTTTATATATAACTTGTTTTAAATTTTGTTAGTCCTATTCGTTCATCTAAAGTTCCATTCGAACTATATACGATAGATATTTATATCCCTGTTTATTTGCTCCACTGCATTGTTTGGAGAATGCATGGTCAAAATGACTAAACATAGAACACTAGAACTGGAGCTCTTGATTGGTTCTTTCAAAGCTTCAATCCAAAAGACCACAAAGCCTTTGAATCGAAGTGATCAAACAATAAAACTTACCAAAAAAAGAAAAAAAGAAAAAAAGTGAAACACTAAAGGAAAGCATATAGTTATTTAATCAGAACAACCTAATACTACAAGCTCGGACCGTAATTAGGAACGTCTAGATGAACCGGTCTAGCTGTATTTAATTTTTTTAAGGGGGTAATTTTAATAATTTTTTTTTTAATTTTATATAAAAAAAAAAGACTCTAAATATGCTAAAAGTTTTATTTTAACATTTTGTTTTTGGGAGGGATATGTCCTTGAATAAAACCTTGTAGTTCAATATTTTTCTAAAAATCCGATTTTTTAAATTAGTTTTGTTGTTGTTCTTTTTCCTTTTTTTCTCAAATATATATGTGGTGTTTGATCTTTGATCTTTCGTATTGATCCCATATTGTATTCAAATAACAATTCAACCTCGACAGTACATTGTGGTTATCCCTTTTTTTTTTAAAAAAAAAAAAAATTTCTCAAAACTATTATCAAACTGATCAATGGATAACCTTCTTCCGCGTTGAGTAGGATTTTTTTTGGATAGAAATTTATGAGGTGCAATTCTTCTCGTTTTAATTTGCAAAGAGGTCATTCTTTTAGTATCTTCTGGTTCTGGTTTTGCATGGACTCATTGGAAGACTTATTAATGCTAAATTTTATGCATATTTTATACTTATTTTATTGATGTCACGTTTTTTTTTTTTAAAAAAAAGGGAAAACATTGCATACTCATTTATTGATAAAAGGTCATAAGCAAGAGCTCTTACAAACAGAACAAAAAGCTTTGAAACAAGACATAGCCGAAGCTAAAGTTACAGTCATCAACCAATCAGGTCAAACAAAGGCAATAACATTCGCTAACTCATGACTATTCATCAAGTTTAAGATCAGATCTGCACCAAACAGAAACAATCCAATGCATAAGTAGTATTTATTCCTCGGCCTTGAGAGCAAAAAATTCCATGTCAAAACTCATTCTCCTCAACCTGACAGTTATGATAAGTCATGTTCTTTAAATATCATTTATATCAATCGCTTATAATTTTTTTTTTTTTTTTTTTTTTTTAAAAAAAACATCACTTAAAACAAATCATGTCTAATTGTCAAGGATATAAAATAGGTATAAAAAGTAATATTAACTCAACCATTACTGTCCCCGAAAAAATGATACAACTACTTAGTTCTGAAAGTTCAAACCAAAACGTGTTGGTGGCATTTTGAGAAGGCCAACGAAAAAACAAGAGAAATTATATATACCCTTCTCTACCTATCTCGTAATTTATGGTCTCTCTTTTTTTTTTAAAAAAAAAAACAAAAATATTCATACAATATTTAGAAAATAGCAAAAAAAAAAAAGAAAAAAGAAAAAAGAAATAAATGGCACTTGTAACAATGAAAAGTATTTTTAAGATTTGAGCATTCCATTCATACCGGACTTTGAACGCATGTCTAATAATTCTCGTTTTCACAGACAACAATATTCCTCATTGACTTTACCTGGACTATTATTTTGTCTTGCTTAAGAGACTAAAACGACCTTGATTTAGCAATTACACTGTTAGGGAAAGAAAACCCATGGGCCATAAGGCTTCAGCGTTGGGTTTACGGTTTGCTTGCTTTTCAAAAAGCTCTATATCATAGACACGTTAACCAATTGGTGATAAAGCACAAAACCATTATTGTACTTGTGTCGACTACTTTTGAAAATTGTGTAAAAGGAAATGTAAATGGAAGAATGAAGTCGACTGGTGGGTACCCTTTGAAGATACATTATTTCCAATTTCCATCGCTATTACCTTCTCATGCTTGCTATAACCTTTTTATACTGCTTTTTGACAAAGTCACGTTAAGATAAAGCAAACCAATTATTGTTGGCTATTACTGACTGGGTTAATTTTTACTGCTCTCTCCCTCCCCTATATAAGAAATACGATATACTTGGAGATTTAAATTACCATCATTGTTCGTTCCAGTTGAAGCAAAGCCTTCGCTACCTCTTATTTTTACACTTTCACAGTTTCCAAATCTCAGCGGTTTTCTGTCAGCCAACGGATATCAGCTACAGCCACAAAAAAAAATGTAATCTACTCTTCGCTCTTACTCTCTTCAACCCATCACTAATTTCGTTAACTCTTTCTTCAACTCATTATATATTGTGTGGGTGTCTTTTGTTACAGCTTCCAATGAGAATTCCACTCTTTTCATGGCTTTTCTTGATGCTCATGATATGCTCACTTTCCATCGGCTTCTGTATCTCTGCCGTGTCTGGCCAATGCCTTGGCAATCAGCAATCCTTGCTGCTCCAATTGAAGAATAGCCTTATATTTGAAGGTGCTTCATCCACAAAACTAGTGCACCGGAATCAAAGTGTCGATTGCTGTTCATGGGCAGGTGTAAGCTGCAACGAGGGGCGTGTTATCGGTCTCGACCTGACCAATGAATCCATCTCTGGTGGACTTGATAATTCAAGCAGCCTCTTTGGTCTTCAATATCTCCAGCACTTGGGTTTGGCTTCTAACAACTTTTCTTCCGAGATTCCATCCCAATTTGACAAGCTCATGAACTTGAGGTATTTGAACCTATCATATACTTGTTTTACGGGGCAGATTCCAATTGCAATTTCACACTTGACAAGGTTGGTTACTCTTGATTTATCTACTGATTACTTCAAATGCGAATCTCATTATTATTCATTGAAACTTGAGAGCCCAAATCTAAAAATGCTGGTTGAAAACCTTTCGGAGCTTATGGAACTTCATCTTGATCGTGTCAATATATCAGCACAGGGGTATGAGTGGGGCACTGCCTTATCATCTTCACTACCAAAGCTTAGAGTGTTGAGCTTAACAGATTGTCTTCTTTCGGGGCCTCTTGATTCCTCGTTAACAAATCTTCAGTCTCTCTCAATTATTCGTCTTGATGATAACGATTTTGATTCTCCAGTTCCAGAATCTTTTGCAGATTTCAAAAATTTGACATCCTTGATTCTCTCTTCTTGTGGGATGAGTGGAACTTTTCCAGAAAAGATCTTTCAGATTCCAACACTGGAAACGCTTGACTTATCAAGTAATTATCATCTTCAGGGTTCGTTGCCAGAATTTCCTTCCAATGGATCTCTTCGGATGCTGGTTCTTTCTGGCACAAACTTTTCAGGGACATTGCCAAATTCTATTGGTAACCTGAAAATGTTGTCCTCAATAGATCTTTCTGTTTGCAATTTCAATGGATCAATCCCAAAGTCAATGACAAGCCTCACACAATTGCTTTATTTGGACATGTCATCCAACAAGTTCGTCGAATCAATTCCATCATTCAACATGAGCAAGAGTTTGACCACAATAGACCTTTCCTATAATAATTTATCAGGTCAGATTACTTCCACTCGGTGGGAAGAACTTTTGAATCTAAAGGTTCTTGACTTGACGTACAATTCATTGAATGGAAGTATTCCAATTTCTTTGTTTTCCCTTCCATCATTGCAAGAACTAGGACTTCACAACAACCAATTTTCTGGTCCACTCAATGAATTGCCGAACGTTTCTTCTTGTCTATTGGAAACCCTTGATTTGAGTCACAACAACTTGAATGGGTCAATACCCATGTCTTTGTTTTTCCTTCCATCATTGTGGGAACTAACACTTAGCAACAATCGATTTTCGGGTCAACTCATTGAATTTCCAACTGTTTCTTCTTCCCTATTGAGGTACCTTGATTTGAGTCACAACAACTTGGAAGGGCCAATACCTATGTCCATCTTTGAGATCCAAAGTCTTGGGAGTCTCTCACTCTCTTGGAACAACTTTAGCGGCTCCTTGCAGCTTAATGTGATTATGACTATGAGAAGTCTTTAACTTCTTGATCTATCCCACAACAACTTAGGATTGGCTTCTAGCAAATTGAAAACATATCCTCACTTCTTGATAAATCAATCCACATTATCAAGTCTAGATCTTTCAGACAACGAGATTCATGGAGAGATACCCAATTGGATCTGGGAACTTCCTTATCTTAACTCATTAAATCTTTCTTATAACTATCTAGAGACTCTAGATTTTTCTTTACTTAACCTATCTTCTTTGACGTCCTTAGACCTTCGCTCCAACCAGCTCCAAGGGCAACTCTCAATTTTCCCAGAACATGCTAAATACTTGGATTTCTCAGGAAATAACTTCAGCTCTGTCATACCAGCTAATATTGGCAACTTCCTTACTGACACTTATTTCTTCTCTCTTTCGAATAATAAGTTCAATGGGAGTATTCCTAGATCAATATGCAACGCTACAGAGCTTGTTGTTCTAGATTTGTCTGATAATTTATTGAGTGGTACAATTCCTCAATGCTTATTTATGATGAGTGGGGAGCCCCAAAATCTTCATCTAACTCAGCTTTCACGGAATCAAATAGTTCGAGAGAATCCGAATCAACAGGATCAAGGGATGTCGAATCAAGGTTTAGGGGTGCTGAATCTATACAGAAATAATCTCATTGGCACAATTCCTAATGTGTTTCCAAGCAATTGTGGCTTACAAACTTTAAATCTCAATGGAAACCAACTGGAAGGAAAGCTACCAAAATCTTTGGCCCAATGCACATCTTTGAAAGTTTTAGACCTTGGGAACAACCACATTGAGGATGCCTTCCCATGTTACTTGAAGAACATATCCATGTTACATGTCCTTGTTCTACGATCTAACAAATTTTATGGGCCCATTGATTGTCGAGGGTTTAATGCCTCCTTGTCAGAGCTTCAAATTGTAGACATTGCTGCAAACAAGTTCACTGGTAAGCTTCCAATAAAATATTTTTCGGATTGGAAGGCAATATCAGGTGATATAATTGAGGTCGAATATGTGCTCAATCACGTCCGAGTTAGACAGCGTGGGCTTAATTTTTATTCCGCTACTCTAAGAAGTGGGATAGACATTTATTATCAAGATGTGATAACTGTTACCATGAAAGGCCAAGAGGCAAAGATAGTGAAGATCCTAAATATCTTCACCTCCCTCGATTTCTCATGCAACAATTTTGACGGGCCTATACCTGGAGAAATAGGAGAACTCAAATCATTATATATTCTTAACTTGTCGCATAATGCTTTCATGGGTCAAATCCCCCCGTCTCTTGGAAAATTGAGTAACTTGGAGTCACTTGACTTGTCAAGTAACAAGCTGACAGGTGAGATTCCATTCCAACTTGCAGATGGTCTTATTTTCCTATCAGTCCTTAACCTTTCGTTCAATCAATTGGTGGGAAAGATTCCACAGATCAAGCAATTTGCTACATTCTCGGAAACTTCCTATGAAGGGAACATAGGATTATGTGGCATTACTTTGAAAGAAAAATGTACACGTGAAGAGCCAAGATCATCGCCTCCAACATCTGAAGAAACTCATTCGAATTCTAGAAATGCGATTGACTGGAACTTTTTGAGTGTTGAATTGGGATTTATTTTCGGCCTTGGGATTGTTATTGGACCTCTAATGTTTTGGAAGAGGTGGAGGATATGCTACTACAAACATGCTGATGACATCTTTTTCAAGATGTTCCCTCAACTATATATTAAAATAGAAAATCGTCAAAGACAAGCACACAAGAATCTAGGACGGAGGCATTTAGTGATGAACAATGCAATCAGGTTAATTTGACTCTTCTTTTTTGTCCATTTAATTGAATGTGAATGTTGTCTTAAAGGGAGTTTGTACTTTTTTATATATATATATACTTTTCTTATATTAGATTTGCAGGTGACTTAAGAGTGCTCATGGAATGTGGAAGCCAAAGTAAGTCATGCTGATTGGTGTCACACTTGCCTTGACAATTCACATATGGGATGAAGAATTACACAATAGTGATCACTATTGTATATTAGTACTCGAATTCTAGTGTAAGATTTGTAATATTAGTCTATACTCATCCATCCAATGTGTAGTTCTAGTGATTACGTAAAACGTTCGCACTACCAAGTTCATTGGGATGCCACTTTTGTATCTCACTGAGTACGTAGTGGTATGTTTGTATTCTATTTTTGTTTTTCACCGAGTTGTGTGCTTCTTCATAAAGATGATGCTTTTCAGATGCTTTGATATTCTTGCATGTGTTTCTTTTAAGTCCTTAAATGTTCTTGAGGATCTTTATAGAAAAGAAGTTGAGAGATCTAAAGATTGCATTAGTACAATTATTTCAGCGTAAAATAATAGAAAAACTATATTCCTACATTATAATCTCAAGTTGTGAACCATATTATATAATGTTCATCCAATAAAAGCTAGAAAATATTCTTCTACACAAGCGGTGAGGAGTTTGGATTAATGTATAAATTAAATTCCGAATATACTACCTACTTGTGTTTTTTTTTTTTTTTTTGAGAGGAGAAAAATAATCTTATTCATGAAAATATCAGACAAGATGAGCAGAAAGCTCAGTTGAAACAAGATCAGAGATACAGTCCGGAATTGAATAATTCCAAATGCAATCCATGATCAGTCTTGTGGCCTCCTTAGCAAGTTTGTGGGCCCCGTTATTGGCATTCCTACTCACATAACTGATTTGCCATCGAGGAAAATCCCTTAGGAGGGACCTTGTGTCGTCCACGAGCTGGCTGAATTTACTGCACGTCGGGTCCCTTGCCAGAATGGCATTGATTACTACCTGAGCATCACCTTCCACTATTAAACTGAGAATGCCCAGATCCTTACAAAACCAAACTCCTTCAAAGAAAGCCATGGCCTCAGCTGCAGTGGGTTCCAGGAATCCAGACTTCGTGACACTTCTTGCAGCCGTTACCCATCCTTCATGATCTCTCACCAAAACACCCACTCCGATCCGGCCATTCCTCATATCAAGGGTAACATCACAGTTTACTTTAAGCCACCCCTAAGGTGGTTTCTTCCATTGTTGCTGGGCCTCCACCCGAAGAGTATGCTTTGGTAAACTGATCATATTAACCTGTTGGACTTCATCTACTGTTTTCCCAACCGCAAGCATGAGTTCATTGGGGTGTGTAAAAACCCCTTCGTGGATCCATTTGCTTCTTTTGAACCAAAGCCGCCTAGCAGTTTCGATAAAAATCTCAATTTCATTTCCCACCCCTTTTTGAAAGATGCCCTCAGCAACCTGGAAAAAATCAGAAGTGGGAAAATAACTTTTCTGAAAAATCTTCTCACTAGCCCCCCCTTATTGCGATGCATCCCCAGAGAACATGGAAAGTAGTTTCAACTTTCGTCTCACAGAAGAGGCATGATGGATCATTGATTACTTTCTCCTCACCAAGTTATCCCGTGTGGGGAGTAGATTGTGGCATGCCCTCCAAAAGAAATTCTTCCAAGAGTTTGGGATACTCATTTGCCACATCCTTCTCCATATATCACTCCCATCAACTCTCCTGGAACACTCAGCAGAATATAGTGATTCCTGCTCCTTTGCTATGTGGTAGGCATTGCGTACAGAGAACTCTCCCCTGGCAGAGCCTCTCCAAATTTGAGTTCAGGCTGATTACTTAAGCTAATTGAAATACTCTGAATCACCTGGACTTCCTCTGGGCTGAAAATCTCCTCCAACAAAGGTTGCTTCCACCAATGGGCATCTAGGTCAATTAAATTACTGACCCTTGCGTCTGCTGCCAAGATTTTTTGGGTGGATTGGACACAATAAGTACTAGGTGTAGGAAGCCATTTGTCACCCCAAATGTGCACACTAGCCCCATTCCCAATTCTCCAAATTAAACTCTCTATTACAAGTGACAAAGTGCTTTGACTACTTCTCCACGCAAAAGAAGGTTTGTTCCCCACTTGTGCCTCTCGGACGGAACAAGTTGGCTAATACTTCGCCTTCAAAATTCTAGCAATAAGGCTATTTTCCTCCTTCCACAACCGCCAACATTACTTGGCAAGTAGGGCTTTGTTAAAACAATGAAGATCTCGGAACCACATTCCCCCCCGTGCTTTCGAGATGCCATTCTCCCCCAACTCATCCAATGAATCCGAGTGTCGTTTGCTTGATGACCCCACCAAAATTTCTACATAAGGGAGTTGATATCATTACAGAGACCCTTCGGTAGCATGAACACACTCATGCTATAGGTAGGTATGGCTTGGATGACCGCCTTCAAGAGGATTTCCTTACTCACTTGGGATAGGAATTTTAGCTTCCAATCTTGAAGACGTTTCCAAACCCTATCCTTGATGCTATTAAAAGCTCTCATTCTAGACTTCCCCACAAGGGCCGGTAGGCCTAGATAAGTATCATATCTTTGTGACGATGGAATCCCTGCTACTGCCAATATTCTCCTTTTATCCTCTATAGGGGTATTCCTGCTAAAAAATATAGCAGTCTTCTCCCTATTTAAACGTTGCCCCGATGCTTGTTCATAAGTGCTGAGCAAAGAGGATAATCTCATCCAATGGTTGTGGTCCGCCTTACAAAAAAGAAGGCTATCATTTGCAAAGAACAAATGATAAATACGAGGCCCCCTTTTTGAAGTTGAAACCCCCATCAATAGGCCCTCATCATCCGCCCTTGACAACATAGAACTCAAGGCTTCTGCACAAATCAGGGATAGATACAGTGAAATAGGATCACCCTAACGTATACCACGAGAAGGGAAAATTCGTCCCACCGGGTCACCATTTACAAGCACCGAATAGCTTGTGGTTCTCACACACATCATCAATAGATTGATCCACTTCTCCGCAAATCCCATTCGCCTCAAAATAGCCTCCAAGAAATTCCATTCCACCCTATCGTAGGCCTTACTCATATTAAGTTTGACTGCCATATACCCCTTCTTATCATACATTCTAGAATGCATAGTATGAAGAGTTTCATACGCAGCCAAGATATTATTAGTTATCAAACGCCCTAGAACAAACGCACTCTGAAAAGGTGAGATAATAACATGAAGCACATTCTTTAGCCTATTAGCCAGGACCTTAGAGATAATTTTATAAAGGACATTGCAAAGGCTAATAGGTCTAAAATCAGTCACACAAGAAGGATTATATTTTTTCGGGATGAGAGCAATATAAGTAAAATTTAAATCAATACTAATGGATCCCGAATTAAGTGAGTTTAGAACAACTTTGCAAACCTCTTTTCCCACAATGTCCCAATGGTCCTGATAAAAGCCTGCAGAGAGGCCATCCGGGCCCAAAGCCTTTAAAGGAGACATTTGACCAAGGGCTGTGAGCACTTCTTCGTAGGGTAAAATCTGCCAACAAAATTCTGTTCATATCGTCTGTGACTCTCCCTGCCAGACCAAACAAGCAAGATTCCATATTCCTAGGGGATTTGGCTGTGAATAAACAATTGTAATAACGAACAAAAGCTGCCCTGATTTCCTCCTGCTGCATCCACATGTGGCCCCATTCATCGCAAATACTCCAAATACGGTTTTGTTGCCTCTTCTGATTTGCACTAGCACGAAAGAATTTAGTATTCATGTCCCCCTTTTTAAGCCACAATTCTTTTGACCTTTGCTGCCAGCGTATGTCCTCTTGCTCGAGAAGGGAATGCAAATCCCTTTGAAGTTGTTGCACTTGGTTGCTGGCTGTGGGGCCCTCAGTTCCCTGAAGCTCAGTCAAAAGCTCACTTTTTCTTTTTATTTCATGCTCACTTTGACCCTTCTTTCCAGAATTCCAAAAAGCTAGGCTCCCTTTACAGCTAGCAAGTTTCCCATACAGGTTTTGCCACTTGTCCCCATGATGGAATTTTTTCCTCCATATGTGGGTAATGATTTCTTTGCATTCTTTTTCTAGTCTCCACTGTGCCTCATATCTAAACCTCCTTCTAGCCCTTCTTCGACCTCCATTGTCATCAAGATTAATTAGTATCGGGTTGTGATCTGAACTAAGAGCTCCTTCAACGTAAACTCCCATGTTGGGGTATTTTTCACACCATTCCGACGTTGCCACCACTCGATCCAACCTTTCTTGGATGAAAGCATCCCCCTCCCGGCCATTATGCCAAGTGTACTTTGGTCCCCGAGCCCCTAAATCAGCCAACTCGCAGAAGTTTAGCGTGTTCTTGAAATCTTCCATCAATCCCCGAGCTCTCCTACCACCACCATATTTTTCTGATATGTCGAGGATTTCGTTGAAATCACCCACACACAACGACGGTTCCGGTTGTAAGTGGGCAATATGTCTAAGCAAACTCCACGCCTTACACCTCTTACTCTGCTCCAGGTGTCCATAGAAGCCCGTAAATTTCCAAAAAGCGTCTCCCCTCGTAAACATAATTTTAGCATTAATATGTCGATGACTAAAATTTTGAATTTCTAACCCAACCTCTTTATTCCATAGGAGAGCAAGTCCGCCACTTTTTACTACGCAATCCACCACAAACATATTGCCAAAGCCCATTTGGTATTTAATCCTCTCCATTTTACCTTGCCTCATCTTGGTTTCCATAAGGAAAACCACTTTGGGTTTCTTCACCTTCACTATCCGGCGTAGGTCTCGAACTGCTCGGGGGTTCCCAAGCCCCCGACAGTTCCATCTTTTTATTATCGTAGCCGCCGCCATTCCCAAGTGGTTCAAACCCGTCTGTACTGACACGTATTCCTCCATGGGTGTTCTCCTACCCCGTTTGTCTCGTCCCTCTAAGTCTGTTTCACCAGAAAGTGCCCGTTTTTCGACTGCCGACTGCACACCAGTTCCAATGATCACTGGAAAAGATTGACCCGCACGAGCACGTCTCTTCCATGTGATAACAGACTAGCTATGCGTGCTACCCCTCTTACATGGGCTGGCCTGTTTAGTGGCCCCAGTCTCCAACACCACATCATACCCAAGTGGGCCATTTTGACTCCCCTCCTCTTCAAGGCCCAACGGCAGTGGGGCATCCGGTCCATAGAGTGGGTCCACATGGGTTATGGAAATACCCCCATCTGGCATTGATTTCTTTCCCAACTTCTTAAATTCTTGCACCTCCAAAATTGGAAAGCTTTGATTCTTCCCCTTTCTGTGAGAACCCCCAGCTACCACCTTCCTGACTTACGACTCAATATTTGCTCCATTAATATTTCCCATAGCAAGATCCTCCAATATTCCTTCCGTTACCAGCCCACATTCAATATCTTCCATAATTCCTTCTGTTACCTTTCCGCAATCCACTCCCTTCGAATCCCCATTAATTTCTCCGTGAAATCCGCCCGAAAAACTGGAACTTTCCGAACCCATACCTGTCCGGCCCCTCACCGCCGATCTGGAGAAACCCTCTCGGTGATCTCTTTCAGAATTGTTCCCTCCACACTGCAGTCCATTCTGGTTACCCGCAACACCACTGCCCTTTGTTTCTTCTGTGCTCACCTTAGTTGTAGTCTCCAACTCATCCCCACGGCCTCTGTTAAAGTGGCGAGCAGGAGATGCCACCCACATCCACGGCCCATATTGGGTTTCTCCTCCCTGAAACCGAGCTTCATTCGCTTCATACAACCCGCCTTGCCATGGCTGACCAACCCACAATGGAAGCAAAAACGAGGTAGTCGTTCATATTGAAAAGTGACCAGCTCTGATTTCCCCATAATTTGCAATTACCTCCCCCTTGCCAGAGCTTTGGTCAAGTCTATTGTGTTAGTTCTTGTGTTGGCTTAATTCAGTTTCAAAATGTAGAAACTACTGTTTATGGGCTCAAACACTGATATAGAATACTCAGAATCCAATCTCCGCCGTTCATAATGTAGACTCATGTGTCATGAACGTTCCTGCAAAATTTCAGCTCAATTAGACCACAAACATCCATCGATCGGAGTTGTTGATCAAGGTTGGACAACATTTCCAGAATGTTGTTTCACCCATTGCATGCCCGGTCCGGACAGGCCTTCCCCGGGTCCGGACCGCATTTTCAAAAACTACATTTTTGCTCCGCAAGGCCGTGTCCGGACAGCCCATTAACCTGTCCGGACACCCTGTACCTATTATGCCCAAAAACCTATTTTTAGTGGGCCTAGGTCTAGGGTTTGATGTACTGATATATATACATCATTGTAGAAGAGAGAGGTATGAATTTTCACCCCCAAAGAGTTCGTCGGATGCTATGCTAAGAGAGATCCTATGTGGTGAGCGTTAAATTGAATCTCTTAGAGTTTTAGTTATTCCTTTGATAAATCTACGGTTGAAAAGTTTATCGGAGTTCCGGTAAAAGGAAATCATATAGAAGAATTGTGCCAGATGTTCTGGAAATGGCTACTGTGGTAGAAGTCAAGTGGGTCACTTGTCGTGTGCAAGGAAGAGTCAATTGCAAAGGTTTTGTAATCATTCTTGTATTCCTTATTCTTCTTATAGTGGATTGATTTCCTGGGTTTGGCTACCCCGGAGAGGTTTTATATTTAGAGAGTTCTCTAAATGGTTTCCTCTTCGTAACCAAATATCTGTGTTCTTGATTGTTTATTACTTACTTGTGTTTGGTTGAATATTAACTGTTAGGTTAAATCTTATTCCGCATAATCTTTGTGAAA